>NC_049979.1:12465853-12469835 GCF_000003815.2 Branchiostoma floridae | reverse complement strand
GCCAATCGGCCTGTCCAGGTTGTCTTCGTGTGACAGCCAACACTACTCTGCTGGATATATGCTGTGGGACAGGTCATAACAGCTTTGCTTTGTAGACTACACCAGTTCTGTTGTACACAACCATGTGATTTTCAGCCTAGCTGTACAGAGCTTTGAATTCAGACTGGCTGGTATTTTTCTATGACCATTTTTTCCATTTTTGTGCCATTTTCTTTCATTGCCTGTGTGTGCTGAATAATATTGGGCATATCAGAACTTGCGGGCAATTAGAAAACAGGACAAAGGCAAGAAAAAGCACACATTGTAAACCCTCGGCCCCCCAGAAGGTCTGTGCAGGAGGTTCGTACATTTTACCTGCCAAAAATCTGTCTCTTTCCTACCTAAGGCATGCAATGACTACCTCTTGAATAACATGATTGTGTACGATAAAACTCTAATATTACATGATCTGGCATGTCTGCAATCAACATCATTAAAAAGGTTGTGTTTTTAAATACTGTGTGCATATACTTACTGTGCATGTATCTTCTTCCTGCAGGCACAATAGGCATAGTCCTTGCCGACTCTGTGAAAAAAGTAATAGGAGTGGAGGTGGTCTCCCAGGCAGTGGAGGATGCTAACGTTAACGCTGTATTAAATGGTGAGTGACTTTAATTGTAAGATTTCAAAAGTCACGAGCAATGCCAGCAACTTTCAGTACCTTCAAAATTTCCACTTGTCTGTTTGTATCTAGATTAAGGGTAAGCCAGTTTGAGAGCTCCCAGCTTGGACATAGTGTAAGGGATTGCATTTGTCATTTTATGATCAGATGGTAACTTAAAGCCATCAACTCCATCTTTCTTTGATGGAACTTCAGGTGTAAGATATGCCAAATAGCGTTCTTCTAACCTTCATCGACGTGTTCAGGTGTAAGCCTCAGGTGTCATACCTTGGTATATAAAATAACCCAAAACACTTTTTAAGAAGAGTCGGGGTAACCTGGTGTGCTTGGCTAGTAATGCGAGCAGAAACTTTCCTATGGGGAGTGTCCTCTATGTAATATGTTCCTGTTATTGTTGTTTCTGTCCCCCTCAGATGTAGAAAACGCAGAATTCATCTGCGGTAAAGCAGAGACCGTCCTCCCCCATCTGGTCCCAGAACTGCAGAACACCCCCGAGGTGGTGGCTGTGGTGGACCCGGCCAGGAAGGGCCTCAGTGAGTCTTTGTTTCACATAACCGTCTTAAGGTGTAACACACCAGTTAATACAGTAGACATAAGCTGTGTACTGCAGACTGCAAACTGTAAGGTCTGATCAACCTCACACTAGGATGGACTCCTATTCCTATCAAAAGCTAGGTAGTTGTTTTTACTAGAGTTTCTTATTACATGTATATCAAGTTGTTAAAGGGGCATTCCACTCCAGAAAGGAGTCTTGTTTTCCACTAGATAATGTGGCAATGAATACATAATCAGCCGAATTTTGTGGAATTCACCTTGGGATGAATTACATGATGTGTATAATAATGACACTCAATAAACCCATGCAGACCCTACCCATGCATTCTCTATACGCATAGACACTGTGTTTATCGTACATATTTTCGGAAAAATGAGGTACGCTAAGCACACCGACAAGGCAAATTGCTCATAAGATAGCAAAGAATACAAGAACAAGACAAGATTTCTTAGCAAACCTTAAATTAGTTTTGTAACCTTACCTAAAAGTTTTGCATTGTATTCAGCCATAGGATTAATTCAATTAGAGGGTACTTGGGGAGTTTAGTAGAAGACTGAATGCTTTTGAGGCATGTGGAGCAACTGGGTACTTTATCGTATAATGTGAAGTAGTATGCAGTTATCACTTCCTAAAATTAATATCTATCGGAAAATAACACTCCCGTGTGGAGTGGAATGCCCCTTTAAAGGGAATGAACATGAAAGCAGAGCTCAACCATCATCCCCCAAAATGACTGTTATTATTACATGAGCAAGATTGTACAGTATTGTGATACCAGTCATGACCATTTCCAAAATCTGGTGCAACTGTTATCCTGCTTATCTTATTACCTGGATATTTAACCTTCATCAACATACATGTGTTATGAGAAGTTATTTTTTGTAACAGCCAGGTATGAACTGACAAATTCATCATTCCTTTCATGATAACAACTTTAACAGCACCTGTCTACCATGTAGATCCTAAAGTGACCGGCGCAATAAGAAACTGCCCCTCCCTGAACAGACTGGTGTACATATCCTGCAAGCCTCGTGGAGAAACCATGAGGAACTTTATTGAGTAAGTACTAATCTCATCTGTGGAATGTCCATGTGGCTCAACTGGTGGCAGCCTCACAGTTCACCTCCATATTTAGTTTGTAACTGGGGGTCACCTCAGTTCACTTGAGGGTCCCATGTTTGAGGTGTGTATCAAGCATGTTCAGGGAGAGGCAACCTCTCCCTATAAAAAAGCAATAAGGAATGTTGCTGACATACATGTAAGTGCTACCAGGCACTATGACAAGGGCACAAGCTGCTCCCCAGGATGTGATGGTTGGCTTGGCTCAGGTTTAAACTTGTACTGGCAGGGGAATGAATAGACAGAATTGGCTAGAAATTAACAATATTTGAAAAAGGCATGAGGTCTTTGTCTTAGTTCCTTCCAGATCTTTTCAGTGTCACTGACGAAAGTTCATGGACTCTATCTGAAAAGTCTGACCATTTCCAAAATTATGTCCAGTTGCTTGAGGAACTGCTTTTTAATGTATCTTCTTACCTAGATGTCTTACCTTCATTGAGGTGTATGATTCTTTATTTACATCAGTTCTTTTTTTTCTACATTTCCAGGCTGTGCGGTCCACCTACAGGCAATGTGCAAGGACCTCCATTTGTACCCGTGCAAGCTGTTCCCATTGACATGTTCCCTCACACCAGCCATGTAGAACTCGTAGTGTTATTTGAGAGACAAAAAGCTCAAACAGTATGACAAACAGCAATGGGTCCTCCTACACGTTAATAATAACTGTAACAGCCTACATGTACCATCAGACATATGCCCAGCTGCAACTCTGACTTGACTTACTTGACTTATGTTGTGTGCCGCCCCTTCCCTTCCATCCGAACCACTTTGGCTGCCCAGGAGTCCCTGTCCAGCGTTGCTTTTCCCTGGCTGTCTGGCTCTAGTCCTGTATCCATTCTCAGCACATCTATGTAGGTAAGGGGTGGTCTTCCCTGCCTCCTATTCCTGTGTGCTGGTGTCCATAGAACTAGGCTGCTTCTTTGTTGTTTCTGTAGCAATGTCCAGCAAACCTCAGCCGTCTTGCCCGTACTTTGCGTGACAGTTGGGAAAGTCCAGAGTACAACACTTTGTTGGTACAGTGTTGCTCCCAGCTTGTGCAGTTTGATGGGTACTATACAGTTGGATGGGTTGTATACAAGGATGTTAAGATGTGTCCACAACACAAGCTGGGAGCACAAGAGACTCTTACAATAACAGAAATAACTGACCAAATGAAAACAAATCATACATAGACGTTCACTTTATTCAGTTTTGTGATACTTGAACTTGTATTCCATGTATGTGTGAGAATAGTACTCAAGTAATTATATATGTATCTTTCTTATATCTTGTCCAGCCCTTATGTATACATCCTCCTTGAGATCTCAATGAAAAGCAGCCTGCAGGCCGATTTCAGCTTCTCATGAATAAACAATGATAGAAAAGACGTCTTAGAAACCTGTGAACGTAGAATTATGCTATCCAAAGTGGCTTCAAAGAAGACAACTGTCTTAACATTTAGGATGCTATTATAAAACGTGCTCATCTTAAAATGTATTCAATTTTAATGGCCTTCACAACATCAAGCAAGTTGTTTTTACAGATTGCTACATGTCTTTTACTCTTTTATGTTGTAAAATGTTCTTTTCATTATTCAATCCTCTCAGTCCTTTAAGCATCTCTACTTCACATAAGGACAAAATCTCTCAGTAGACAACAACAATATT
>NC_049979.1:12454789-12465753 GCF_000003815.2 Branchiostoma floridae | reverse complement strand
AATGATATCTGGTACGAGAACACACTCAATTTTTTATCATATTGGTGTAGAAGCATAAAAGGGCTTCAGATTTCTTTGTAGATCTCTCTTGCAATGAGATCCAAGTCTTGAAATCAAATTCTGTGTATTCAAATGAAGTTTGGTAAAGAGTAGTAGTCTATACACAAGTGTTGATCATGTTTGTGAAAACGCATTTATAGACTTTGAAGGGTTACAATTTCTTTGTAGTTCAGCCTTACTTAAGATCCAAGTCATCATCCTGATAAAATTCATTTCATCCAATGTCTACAAAGTGTCCTTTCATGTATAATGAAATGAATAATTATCAACATATGCTGACAAAACACACTACCTTATATGAACTCTAAATATACTGCGTTGGTGACGATTGGGCTACTGTACTGAAAATCTCACCAGTAGGTCTCCCAGTCTCTTTCGTAAGGATTGCATTTCGTAAGTTTTTTTATCAAAAACATACTTTTACAACATAAATTTTATTCAATTTAAAAGGTTACTTAATCACAGCGTTACAAATACAATTTTGGTCGGTCAACCATGTCCGTCTGTAGGAAAGGATGCCTATTGAAACTCCAACCAGATCCTCCGATGGCTAAAAGTGTTATGTCGACCAACACCTGCATACTATGACAGGCATAACGATTTCACCACCAGAAGGTCTGCTTGAAAATAACTTTCATCCGCACTGTGCCCCAAGTGCCGGCGCTTTTTTGTCCACGATTTCCGCACGATATTTTCTCAATGGGTCTCCGCACTGGGCGCCGAGTACGTTACTTTTGTACCTTTGCCCCGGTAATCACGGCTCTTCTCCGTCCTGCTCGTCCGCGGTCACGTAGATCGGGTTCTGTTTAGCGATCCCGTATGGCGTCGTCTCGTCCCTGTCCTGCTCTTCCTCCACATTCTCGACGACCACATTTCGGGCCGTCTCGTACGCGTGGTTGCGGGAACAGGTCAGCTGCCTTCCCCTGGCTTCTGCTCTGCGGCGACGTTGTACAAGCTTGGCCTTTCTGCACTTGCATATCAACACCAAGAGAACGATGGCCACGATTGCCATTGCAACCGAAACAGCAATGTGCCTGATGAGTTGGGATCGCCCTTGCTGGTTGTGTTTCGGTAGAATATACCGAATGTCCCCATTTGGAGCAGTTGCTTTCGTGAACGGTTGAAAGACTGCAACGTTTGTTGTTATGTTAGCCCCTGTTTCGGTTGTCTCATCAGTCGAAGGCATGTTTTCAGTGGTGAGCATTTCGTGAATCAGTTTTCCCCGCATGTATTCGGGTGAGGCACAAGTTATCCTACTGGAGTAGTCGCTGTGGAAGTGGAGGTTTAGTGCATTCTCGGTGCAGTTTTCCTGACATTGCTGCATACAAATGACGTCGCCGTAACACTCTTTGAAACACCTTTCAAGAAATAGATAAGCACAGTTTCATCAATTGCGTCCCCATGTACGGAAAGAGACTTTTGAACTTCAACAAACTTATAGTCATGGATAGTTTTTTTTTCAAACCAAACGATCGTCCTGTCAATAGTTAAGTCTTATTGACAGGAACATCATTATCCTAGTTACTATTCGTGATCGCTACCGCCGGCCCGCTCTTTTCGCTTCCTTTGCCCACGGCGAGCGAGCGGTAACTAGGGAGGATGGTATCCACGTTAGGTATCCAGGTAATGATTTTTCCACTACTGACAGGATATTCCTGTCAATAGAAATTTTTGTGCCATCGACATGAGGGTGTCCCCCCCTCACCAACCAGGTGAGCATCGAAGAGGGGTGAGTATGGGAGCCCCGATAAACTAACCGGGCTAGTACATCATGTCAATAGTACAAACAATCCTATTTACAGGAATATCATGTTAGTGAAAAGAATTATTGCCTCGATCTAAAGAAAAACAATTTACAACTCTCAGTGTCAAATGTTGGCACATACATGATGCTCCATATCCGTGAGGTTTTTTTTCTGCACACTTTTGACAGGTTAGCCGACAGGCGCTGCTAGCGTCACTAAGGGAAATCCGGGTCTTTCCCAAGGGGCACAACGTCGACCTGGGGCATGGCGAGTGTCGAACCCGAGACTTTTTGATTCCGAGTCCAACGCTCTAACAGATACGTCACGCCAACGCCACTGCCTGATAAAAAATGATAAATTATGAAAATATCCCTACCTGCAGCTCCTTTCGTGGAGTGAGATATTGGCCAACCACAGAACCGTTGCGTCACAGTGTATGGGGTTGTTATCCAGGTACACTCTGAGCAGCGGTCTGTCCTGTACCGGTCTGCGGAACTCGCCTTCAGTTAACGCCTTGATCCTGAGTGTGAGACATATTGTACATGTGGCATGGAATCTGTACCCTAATAGCCTGGTAGCCATTCAGCACGGGCCGGCAAAGGCCTAGGGAAAATGTTCTGTTTCTGATTTACCCCAGAAAAAAATAGGATTGGTAGGTAGGGGTTCTCCTTTCTAAACTTTTTTTAAGATTTAGACCTAAGTGATAACCGGAACTACATGTCATTTTTTTCTTAGTTTTATTTCGATAAACTGACCTCAGTCCTACCAAGCGCCGGTCTTAGTTATTGAAACCAACTCCGTAACAACCGGTTACTTCTACCTGGGGAGTAATCGTGGGGCAAGGCCGCTCGTTGGTGCTTTAATAATGTTTGAAACCTGTTACCCTAAATTATGGGTCATTCAGCACCAAGAATCTATGTAGGCCCTGGAAACGGTCGAGATTCCAGGTTACGTCCGACATGGACTTATGGAAAGTTTCGGTCCCGAACAGGGAAAGTTTGTGTTACACAGACTAGTTATTCAGCACCAAGGACAGCAGGGGAGAGGCCATGTTTACAGCACTGGTCTCTCGTCGATATAAAACAGAGAAATCTAGCCAACCCAAACACTAACACAGAGACGTCAAATCTAATTGTTCCGCATTGCTAAGAAGGAATCCTACAGGCTCAAATATGATAACGGAGTTGGTTAGAAGTTCAACCTTCATACAAACATTTCAGACTTACTTGCAGATACTGATGTAGTCACAATTTCAAGCAGAATGCAACTACGCTAAAAGACGACATGTGACAATTACACATTTGTGTGTAAAATGTAGCCTACCTGTTGTACGACAGGTGGATGGAGCTGAGCTTGGACAGATGACGTAGTGCCGTTCCCGGGGAAAATGACTCTACCTGGTTGTGGTCCAGGTACAGTACGTACAGGCTAGGAACTGTCGAGAGTCCGTTCCAAGGTACCTCCGTGAGTCGGTTCCTACTAAAGTAGACGATGGATATCTTATCCTTCTTGAGCCGAGAAATGGTTTGGAATATTTCAAAGTTTTCGACGTCCCAGTTTGCCAAGCCGAGCCCCTCACAGTTTAGATAGGCCGCGGTACTGTTGCACTTGCGGTGCTCCGAGCAGATGACGGTGTCTTGCAGCCTGCAAGTCCATAGAATCATGACTAGAAGTAAGAAGTTGTGAAAAGCCATGTTGGGCGAATCCTGGAGTCCTGAAACTGTTGTCAGTACCTTACACGGGTCACGTTTTCGGTAGGAGGCTCAACATACCCCCGAGGAAATTTTGCCTCACCCCCCTGCTAAATAATGCTTGTTAGTTCCTTCATGGAAAAAATCACCGATAAGTTAAGTTGGCCAGGCGGGATAGAAGCTCACCTTGGCCGAGCAAACCCAACCTTCATTCCTGGGAGAGGTGGACTGGTGACCAGTTTATGTTCGACGGGGACCGAGACAATTACGTCACAAGAATAAAGAGGAGTAGTCATTGAACCTAACGCCACAAAAATCCCGGGCCTGGGCGGGAGGACAACACTCCTAGCACTGTAGAGATCCCGTGGAGCCCCGATGGAACGGTGTAACCGTAAGCAAGCAACTTATCTTCATGAGAGAATGGAATGGATAGGAAACACCTCTCGTGCTTGTCTATTGCAGTATCCAGCCTTTACTACGTGCATCCACCCAGGTTGATGTGAAACGATCGCGCGACGTGTTGTCGATTATTAGTCTGGCTTTCCGTTGCCTTATTCAACCGCACATACATTACATACTAGATCAAATGAAGGTAGTAAATATTACGTATCAAAAGCGCATTCATATAAGCAATACGGACGCCATTTTATTATTTTATTCACATCACAGTGCTAGAATCATTCAGAACAATATAAAGCTCCTCGCTCACGTTTTACCATGCCGTCCCTGGCGCTTAATAGCGGTGTATTTTTGTGTTTTGTTTTAAAAACCTTAATGACTTTATTCATAAGAAGGATGCAATACATAAAGCATTACCACAGCACAATATTTTACAGCTGTAACAGAACGAGGCTATGGGTGTCCTTCTTAACAATACTGAGAAGCAAGGGACACTCAAATTTGACGTTTTTTTGCATACATAGGTCTGTATTCTTCGGCTGGATTTCTATTTTGTATAATACAACTCTCCGGATAAACACTAACGAGAGGCCAGTGCTGCAAACATTACAGATGGCCTCTCTCCCGTCCGTACTGATGCTGTCCTTGGTGCTGAATAATTAGTCTGCACAACACAAACTTTCCCTGTTCGGGACCGAAACTTTCCATAGTCCACAATGATCGTAATCTGGAATTTCGACTGTTCCCAGAGCATAAGAAAGTCGGCTCTTCGGCATTAGGGCCGGTCTTACCTCACAATTACTAGTGCGTATCACGACGCAAAAGAAAATTGAGTTACTAGTACATGTATTTGTTTCCTTCCTTCGTTTCATTCCTTCGTATGCACTCGGTGTTTTGTAAACAAGGTGCGTCTTTGTAGCTTAGTTGCCACATGAACAGCGAATGAAATCAAGAAATAGCAACCGTTAATGCACATTCCTAATTGATACAATACCAAAGTAACTTAGGAATAACAAATACAGAACCCATGTATATGGTAACAGCCAAATAATTTTAGATTTTGGCGCCATTGCAATTTGCCCTCTGACCAGTGTTTGTATATCTATGTTTGTATATTTACATAATATGTCATTTCTTTTCTGAGCCCTATAGCTGGAAGATTGCCCAAGAAGGAATTAAAAGATATCTGAATGAAATGAACTTAACTAAACCAAACTGGCACTTTAAAAACATCTTGGATATAGCATACGAATGGTCCTCGGAAAGAGAGCAAAGATAACGATAATCAGAATCTTTTTTCCATGCCAGCTTTATTGTTAGCACCCAAACGAGGCCGGATGTCGCCCCCTCGACTGAACGCACGAAGACCGAGGAAAGTTCCATCCCGTCGGCAGGACCCTGCCACCGCGCGGTGGTTTGTGGTTCCTACGTCATGAAGTCGTCAGATTCCCACAATAAAAAAACTGGTTCATCCATGCATTTCCCTGTACATCTTTGGTCGATAAATTTTGGCGTGGATTTTCCGGATGCATTACAAATAAATAACGATTCTGGATCATTCCGGCTAATAACAGTCATAACTGTGACAAGTATAATGTAACCCTTACCACTGCAAGATGTTTGTTTCAATCCAATAGTAATTAGATAGTACAGTTTTTTCATGCTGCAGACATGTAAAGAAGTGACGCCGTTGGCACAGTTGCTCTATGCGTAGCTGTGCAAATCATAGCAGTGTGAGTGGACGGTTTGTCCGATTAATTTAATGATTATCAGCCTGGATACCTCGTTTCACTTGCTTTCCAGTGATAACTACTGGCGATGGGGCCTAGTCTAATTAATCAGTCCACTTCGCGAAGTTGACCAGTTACTGTTCGATCATCAGGTCGGAGAGAAGATCCTCCATGGCGCTTATTTCCCTCTGCACTTTGACATTCCACTTGCGGAGGAACTCTTCGATAACAGGCTCCATCTCAGCGGGCTCGACCGGAGGGGTGAACCTGCATGGACACACGGGGTGAGTCAGATTCTAGCCTGGGTGCCAGACTGGTCTCCGTGGCCTGACAATGCCAGCTCCTCGGCTCTAAGACCAACGTGCTCCAATCGAAATTTTCACAACCACCCCTGAGTTAGTTACTCTGTGGGAAACTCAGGATCGCCTGTGGTAGAATTTCACTGGGGACATGTTGGCTCTTGAGCTAAGGATCTGGCCTGTTTAGGCCCTGGAAACAGTCTGCATCCAGGCTAGTCAGATTCGGGACAGATATATGCCATGGTGTGCCTTATACCTTTGTTGGTTTGATTGTTTGTGCTATGGGTGTGCTGCGGGGACGTATACCCCGTAGCACATAATTTTTGTACGTGAAATTACAAGCTGCATGAAGATGATTGAGCCAGTCAAACCACAATCTTGAGGTGTGTATCACCTTGAAATAGATATTGATTTTTTTTGTGTTCTTGTTGAAAATCCTGTTGCAATATTGTGTAAATAGACACAGGGTGTGCCACGGGGCCACGAAAGGGTTACGTCCGAAAGTACAGAAAACAGCCCGTAAACTACAAGGAGGGGTTCCTTTTTCCAAATGGGACCGTAGCCTAGATGTAATGATTACATCTAGAATATGTGAGCAAGCAGAAAACAGCGTAAATCAACCAAAGAAAGATACATAGAAGCCCATCGTCCAACCTAAAGTTCCGTCTAGGATGTTCTGTACCTCATTGATGCTGAGGTACGTTGGCGGCGAGTGATTTGAAAAGGCGCTCAGCGTACTAGTATTTCCTCGATAGGAAACTAACACTTTTACACTTTGTGTGTTGTATTGTCTTTTTAGTCATACTTGTACGTCTTGCATGATATTCAAGGTAACGTCGAGGGTAACACTAATTCACTTTAGAACGTAGCAACGCCGCCAATATACTGCAGCCCAGTGAGATACCCGCTTTTATAATGCCCAGGACTATTCTTTTTACGTCCTGTGTCTTTTATATTACGAGTATACTTTTCGTCCCTGAAAGCTCTCCGGCTGGCCCCGGTTTTGAAATGTGGTGTAGGCCTAAACTTAAAAGCCGTTATCTCAACCGCCCTCACCTCATCACAGCCTTCCCTTCCGGGTCCACCAGAAACTTCTCGAAGTTCCAGCGCACATCTCCGGCCCGCAGCGGCTTCCAGTACAGACTCGACTTGTCGTCAACTATCATGTCACTAGCGGGGGGACAGCAGCTCTACACAGGTACATAATATCAAACAGGGTAACTTTATCCATGCATTTCTCTAGGGATAAAAATGTCTACAGATAATTGTTATCTCTTCCGATTTGTATTCTGTGTCGCAAGTGTTCAGTTGTTTCGTACATCGTAACGCCTACAATGAGACCAATTATTTACCGTTCCCGATGAATATGTACAGAGTCATCTGTCTAGATAAGATGTACAAGAACACAACATGCATGTGTGTCTAACAATCATCCCCAGGACCGACACGGACACAGTAAAGTCAGGGTGAGCCGTCTGATCTCCCGACAGATATAGACTCCTACTCAGTAGTTTACGCGTGTTTTTATGCTCTATGTGCGTCAATCAATGGGTAAAGTGAGTAAAAAAAAGATATTCATTTGAAAGTCGTATAAAAACATACGGTAGCCAACGTCAAACAGGGGGGTTGACATCATCTTTATTGACATATAAACGCAACACATTTAAAATCAACATACTTGATGAGTTTAGAAGACGAAGAAACCTAGGCCGACCCCTTACTCAGAATAATAACAATTCTGGAGGGCGCAAGGTAAAACATCAGGTGTGCATCCGACTTTTTGATACATATATCATTGCACAACGTTACATAGCAATCTTAGAGTGTATTGCACTGTAGCTTTTACAAGAATATTGCACTTAAACAAGATATATTGCACTTAAACAGGATATATTGCACTTAAACAAGATATATTGCACTTAAACAAGTTAAAAGTCATCTGCTAGAGAATAACCCAGATGGGGACTCCCACACAGGGGTGTTTCTCGCACAATATATTGCGTAGGACGAGCACAAAGCGCATTGACCTAGACGTCGCTTGAGCTTTCTGACCTCGGCGTCTTTATTGCGTACAGCTGCAGGGCATAGCGATCTCAGCTTTCTAGCATTATCACTATTTACCCACCCCCTACTGCCCACCTCTATAGTGACGACAGTTGAACTGTAGTTACTATGTAGGTATATGTCTTCCTTCAAGTGTTCATACTTGGCCATTTTCCTGTCTACTGCTGCTTGGGTATTTTGTTCAATTTTGATCATTGTTTATTTAGAGGTAAGATTAGGCCTCAATGTTCCTAACTCTCTGCCTATTACAACGTTGTCCCGCATTCGCCACACTACAACCGTCACACCTAGCTGCCACGAACTGTAGAACCAGTTAGTTTTGCCCTGGGGAAGGTGACAAACGGCCACTGAAACGTCGATTGGTGATTATGTAATGGTTGCGTTTAAAGAACTTTGTTTTCCAGTGATTTAACAAACTGAATGAAACTATTCACGTATGCAATAAGCGTGAGAAATTCTAAAACAAGATATCAAAAATGTTCTGTTGTAGTACAGTGGAAAGCAGCTATGGTGTCCAAAATCTGATATTTTCTTCGTTATTTGCAAACACTTAACTACATACCCAATACCAGGAAGATCCATCCACGACTTTTCGACTTATCCTGTTCGCAATACAACATAAACAGTCACGTACAGGCACACACAGGCACTCACAGGCACACACACACACACACACACACACACACACACACACACACACACACACACACACACACACACACACACACACACACACACACACACACACACACACACACACACACACACACACACACACACACAGAGAGACACAGACACGCAGGCACACAGATACAGTCACACAGGCTAGGCATACACAGATACACATAGACTCTGACATACATGCACACACAGCCATACACACAAACACGCACAAACACAGACATACAAACAGAACCTTCTTTGCGAGGGTAAAAATGTCACCTACCTTCAGATAAGTGAAGAGTGACTGCTCGTTCTCTCCGTTGCAGTCTCCCTTTTGAAACAGGGGAAAGTTCGGCACGTAGCCACCGCCTGGCCTCACGTACCTACAGGGGGTGCAGGGCAGAATGAAAATAAGCGCCCTTCTCAATAAATATGTGTCCATCTAAAACGTTTTGTTTACAAATGGCAATGGACAACTATATTCTCAAATTCCCTTCCAAAACTGTAGCTAAAATTAGTCTTACTGTTCTCGGACGAAAGCAAACAACAAGCTAATTAACTTAATTCTTAGCGGGCGTTGAATATTTTGGGGCGTCAGCTCTCCTGATTTCGTAAACAGTAATGTCAGTTACGAGACTGTGAAATTCACATACTAGTAGTAGACGTGCTTAAAAAAGTGCAATTTTGTCTATTTGTAACACGGAGGTAACAGGAAGTATCAAGGACAGGTGTGAATAGAGAGAATTCAGGTGAGGTATCAGGTTGTTGTGCTTATCCGCGGTAACACCTGACTTACTTCAGCACGTTGAGAATCTCGCCGTTTGTCTCGGGCTCCTGCAGACCGAATTGGTTGGTCGGAAAAGCCAAGATGTCGAAATCGAAGCCCAGCTGGCCGACCATCTTCTCCTTGAGTGCGTTCATGGCGGGGTACTGGTGGGTGAACCCTCAGAAGGAGGCCACCACGACCACCAGGAGAGTCGTACCCCGGTACTCGGCTAGGCTGACGTTTCGGGACCCGTCCAGGAGCATGGCGTGGTGGTCGTGGAAGGATCCATGCTCGGCCGTACAGCTACAGTCTGCTCTCTGCTTCGGGTAGATGGATTTTTCCGACGAAATGACGCCGCAGCAGAGCAGCACCGCGACCAGGCCGGACACGAGCCGCATCCCTGTGGGTAGTGTGCCCAGAATATTCTCTCACACTAGCAGCAGTCTGTAGGTACTTATCGTCAGGCGCGATCAACTGGAAAAGTCAGGTTCTGCAATCGAATAACAGACAGACACACAGATACAAAACAGGATCTCTGTACCAACTCATCAACAATAGTTAGTTTACAAATCAAACATTTGACCCGTAGTAAACACTACTTAGCTATTCATAATATGCTGTCATAAACTTATGACAGGTGCATAATTTCACATCATGTCTCATATTTCGTCTCACGTAACGTCATGCTAGACTTGGAAAAGAGCTCCGAAATGGTTCCCAACATTTTACTAGTGCTGTAATTAAGCATGGTCAATAGATGCTATGTGAGCTCGTTAGCACTTAGATGTTACACGTTTATCGAGCCGAACCATGGGACGAATTTCCTGATCGACAGAGCGTCACCGTTATTTCAAAATTGACAGAATATCGAACTTATTTTTCGTCTAAAAATGTACCCTGCTACATTAGAAAATGCCAATTTGTAATATTACCCAGCGACCTACAGAGCCGGGTAGTCTGATATTCCAGGCAAAAATGTACCTTCGAATTAGCAGATCGACTCGTTGGGTAAACCACTTTCTGCTGTTTGTTTGACGCTAGCTCAATAGTAGAAGTTAGTATTCTCCTTGCATACGGCCTGATGGGTAATGGGGAGATAATAACCATCATGGGCCATAATGAACTGCCCCCATGGCCATTTGCGTTATAAGTACCTGGAATATAACGTTAGTGAGCAGAGTGAGCAAGTCGGAAAGGTGTGGGCGAGCAGAAGTAGTTTTTAACAACCGTGGTTGATCTCTTTTCAATAAAACATCTCTTTATTCTAATACTACAATATATATGCCATTGTCTTCAATCAAGGGGGGTATCAGTTGGACATATAACCCCCTTGCTTCAACCAACGACATACTATATGACTTGCTGCAATGAGCTCTTATTTAAAATCTTGGTTCATCGGAAAATTAGTAGTAAGAAGCTTAGGATATATGGAAGTTTAGTACTAAGATGTCAGTCCAGTGCCCCACTAGCTTTATCATCTTCGTGAGTATTCATGAACTTTCGTTGGTACAAGGTGGAAAACCGCAGCTATAGACGAATTCGCGACC
>NC_049979.1:12440435-12454397 GCF_000003815.2 Branchiostoma floridae | reverse complement strand
TAGCAGCAGGGGATTGGTTACTTTGGTTATTTTGCCTGCGGGTTTGAGTCACGCTTTTGTCAGCTGATGTCGGCATCACATGACGCTCCTGCCCAGTTTGCAAGCTTCGCTGTCGAGTAGTCTGAACTATTCATTGCTGCCACTCAATAACCTTTCCATTGACAGTATTCAACTGCTCTCACTACTGTTTCTGAAGGAAGTTTACAACATGTTGGGGTCCACCAAAAGGCACCCAGCGACGGCATAGGGCGGTGCCGTACATTGAATCAACGCGAAACTGAAAGGTACTCTGAGTTGAATATCGATTTCGGGCTGGGAATTCTATCTACGTGTAACGTTATATCACTCTTTAGACAGCATTGGCAATTTAGCTTGATACATCGATTTTGTCGTTTGTCTGTCTTACTACCTTGCATGCTAGTTTAAGGCATGCGCGATGATGTTGTACAGATACAAATGGTTTTCATTATTGAATGAATTAATGAATGAATGAAGACCTTTATTGCACATTATACTACAAATGTATATATAATAATGTCGACGTGGTGAACAATCAACATATATTTACGAGCGGGAATATTACCGCTATATATTGAAACCAGACGGTACCAAGCAATCCCTAAGGAAATAGGATTTGTACAATGTGTAGTCTGGGTGAAGTAGAAAACGAGTCACGCTTTCTTTTCTACTGCCTTTTCTATGATGACAGACGGGAAATTAAGCCTCTTTCGCAAAATGTTTGTCAAATTCCCAGAGGTCATCTGGGAAAGGGATGAATTCAGAATTAAGTGGAGGTTTCTGAAATTTCTAACTTCATACACAAAACATCGAACAAAAGAACAAGGCAATTATACACATGATTATACAACTTGTCTCCAAATATACAACTGCCGTTTTGTTTCCCTTATTTTCTGTATATATCTTTTGCTCTGTTCAGTTCTGCGAAATCTTGGTTTGATAGCTTTGATTTATGTCATTATGTTTTTTGTGTGTCTTTTTTAATGTGCCTATGTTACGACATCTGTTCTGTTACCTAATTTGTTTAGTAGTTTTTGATTATGCATTCTCCGTTCTCTTATGTTGTAATGTCCTCTGTTCATTTAAGTTGTATGTTGGTTTGTGTCCAATAAGCCCACGTGGACTGGGCGTTTTCAAAACGCATGACACCTTAATAAAATATAATTCATTCATCCATTCATTCATATAGTGATAGTTACACACAATCACTAGTAAAAGCGGGCTTCTGCTTGAAACTATCAAAAGCAAGGTTACTGCCCAGTACGAATCATCTTCCTAACGCCCGGTCCCCAACGGCATAACACAGGAAGTGTTCATACGACTGTGGTCCCTCTGCGTAGGAGAATGATTACGAATAAATGTTCGTTTTTACCCAGCAGTACGACTTTTGAGCGGGAACAGCCCACCGCGAACATGGCCTCGCTGCACGAGGAGTCGTTCTACTGCATCCCGGAGACAAAGCTGAGCCTGCCCGAGCGGCCGGCGTACTGCGGGGTGGCCATCGGCGCGGCGGTGCTGGGGCTCGGCGGGGCCGGCTGGCAGGTGGTGCGGTGGCGGGGGCGGCTCGCAGGGGCAGCGCAGCGGCGGAGACCGTCCCCCAACCCCGTCATCGTGTTCTGTCTCGCCCTGTCAGACTTCATGGCCTGCATAGGTGAGGACACAGAATTTCATTTAATCTATTGACACATAGTTATGCCTACCTGCCTAATAAAGTGCTTGGGCCAGAGACTGGCCCCTTGCTCCTCCCCGCCAAGATTCCCCAAGTCGCAAGGTCCTGTGCTCTAGTTTCCACAGTCTTAAGACTAGGCCCAGTGACCTTTGTGATCTGGTCCTTCCAACGCTTTGGAGGTCTACCATAGAAGCCATAAAACAATCAGTGACATTATACGGCGTGGTAAGTGCAAAATCAAGATCGTTTTCGTCAAATATCTTTTTTTTAAGTAACTAGATATGATTTTTGAAACGGTCAGATGTTCCAGAGTGCCTTTGTTTCCTTGTTTCCATTTTCTTAATTACCTTTTTAGCTTTATATTATCATTCTCAAGTAGTACTGCGTTTGTATCATTGGTAGGTAAGCTGGTCCTTCCAATACAGTCCTTCTTTCGACTGACGACACAGTTTTTCACGGTTCCATGTTTTCAACGTAACGCACGTTTCCAAAGCTGGACCTGAGAGCGGATTCTAGTCCTAAATCACATTTGACAATTTCGTCAGTTGGAAGAATAGACAGTTTATAAGTTCAACACTTTACAACACCTAGGAGTGATAGCCCGGGCCGTCGGCATCCTTGTGATAGACCCACCGCTAGAACTGGGCCCTGGCGTCTACGTACCAGCACAGGGCATCATGGCGATATATACGGGCAGTACTATAGAGGTAGGTATGTCCGGGCACTAGTTTAAGTAGAAGGTATAAGAGTCAGAATGATAAATTTTGTTTATCTCCAAGCGGAAGTATAGAATATCGTATCGTTCCTGTCTACCTTGTTTCTCCGACAAGTAACCATCTTATCAAGCTAGAAACGTGTGACGTTACGATTAATGGGAGCACATCTGAAGGTTGCAATGTGTTGCAGACTCGGAGGCCACATCTGTAAGTAGACCCTGAGTCTGCAGGGCAGTTTTGAGCAGGCAACGGGAGAGAGCACAAGTGTCATTTCGATGACGTAGGTTCGCATCCCACCGCTGCCACCAAATGTAGGGTAGCCCGAGCTAAGAGATACAGATATGAAGTTCTCGCGCACTGGGATACGACTCATGACTGGCTACAGCCACATGGTCAGAGGTACCTTGTTATCAACAGAAATGTGCAATTCAGCCCAGATGTGTTTTTTTTCTCCAAAATATGGTAGGACGTGGTCACAACAAGATTTACATTCTCACATCTGCTAGGGGGTTTCGCCTTTAAATGAAAGATGTCTGAATTTATTTCCGCAGATCATTAACCTGTACTTCTACAGCGCCACGTACATATGGACTCTGGTGTACGCGATAGACATAACCATGCAGCTCAAAAACATCGACGTGTAAGTGTTACCTAGAGTGACTTGTTTTTTCTCGTAAATTTGCCGAAATAGTGCTGTATTTAGTAAAATTTATGCTAAGGAATTCATGTTGTTAGGATATAGGAGGTTGCATCAGGGCCATCATACACACAAAGAATTATTGATAAAAATCAAGTAAATAAGTGGATTACACAACTGTCATTATCATCGTCGTCCATCTTCGTCATCAGTGGTAGCAGCGGCATTAACCATCTAGCCTGAGTACCATCCTCCGTAGTGACCGCTGGCTCACTACTTTCGCTTGCTAACCACGGAGGATGGTACTCAGGCTATTATCCATCACCATTATCATCAACATTATCATCATCAGCATTCCTTATCTATTTTACCAGCGGATCACAGCTAGGGTCTACAGTTCGTATAGATAGAAATAAAAAATGGAAATAACTGTTTAAATGGTATTACGATGTATAAACATAGTGATATCCGTAAACGATTGGCAGATAAATGTTCAGAACAATCCCCCAATGTTTCGTCCCTAGCCCGATGTCTCTGTACCACGTGCTGTGCTGGACAGCCCCGGTAGTGTTTGTGGGGCTGAGCATGTTCAGCGTCTTCTTCGATGTGCCCTTGGCGTAAGAACTCAATTTTTCTTTATTATCGGGTACGATGAATTACTAGTATGTGACAGACTTCGACCAGGGTTGTTACATACCACCGTGTTCAACATTGGACTCCAGACTGAAGAAAAACGATACCAATAGCAATGATCTTTATTGCATATTCCTACCGAAAGGGCCGAATGTAGTATATTGTATAGTTAAAAGAGAAAACAGAAAAACATGTATTGTTGTCCACTACCACTGCCTTGGTCAGTCACCTCTTATCTTTCTTACAACAAATTTTCCATCTTCCATGTTGTGCTGTGTTCCAGCCCGGGAGGGGACATTCAGCAGTGCGCCTCAGGGTTCCACCTGGTGTTACACTACATCTTCTCGTACACGCCGATCGTCACTGTCATGCTGGCCAACCCAGCCATCTACATCACTGCCTCTAGGCTAAGTAAGTACTTCAAGGAACACGCATCTGTTTCTGTATCCACGTAGCCGGTATAATAATTACCACCATTGGGCGTAACACACCAGCTTCGCAGGCACACGGCACGGTAGCAGCTGGTTACATTACACAGAACGACCTGTTACACTTTTGCGTATCTGACTGCAAGTGTTATCTAAAGCTACCGAGAAAGCTACCGAGAAAAGAATGCACAAAATAAGGTCCGTATCTGCACGTTTTATTTAGGTAAATGTGGACGAAAAGTTGTCCTTTAGGTTCGATAACTAGGCTGCATATTAACATCAAAGTAAAACATACAACTTCTTCACCACAAACTTAACCTGAATAAAAGGAATGCCAATACGGAGCATTTTACATTACTATTGTTCCTACCATTCTAGTTGAGCTCACAGTACCGCCCATGCTCGGCAGATACACGCAGAGAGAGCGGCAGGTCATCTCCGCTATCAAAATCAAGTTCCTCCTCATTGTAGTGGTCTTCACTCTGTGGTAAGTTACGTATATATTTGATTCTAGTATTTAGGAGCGGAGGACCAGTCTCTCTTCGCGACCGATTAGCTTTTAAGTTAAGGATTTTTAAGCTCTCCGTTGGTGTTAGAGTAGCCTGTACTCCAGCCTTGTTCGTTTGGTCCGCTTCCGAAGTTCGCTGCCCTACCCGCGAACCCCGCGAACAAGGCTGGACTCCAGGCTAGTGTTACGTTATAGGATTATAGGGGAAGAGTATGGGAATACTGGAAATGCTCTGACACCTAGCCTAACAATCAATGAGGCCGGATCTGTAATGATACGTAGCTTTTCAGCATTTAATTGGCCTCGATAATACAATAGCCCTAGGTGCAGCGATACAGATAGGACTGTATTAAATGAGGTAAGGTTTTGAACCACTTACACCGGGAAGGATGGCCGACCTGTACTCTTTTCGAAAAGTGTGGTGTGTCTGCCCTCAAAGACGAAAAAAGCAATGGAAATTAGCCAAATAGTCTGAATACGTTACAAAAGGAGTTTGCCGACTGTACTTCTTATAGGCAACTCAAGAATCCCGATATAGACTACAATGGACGTGATACGTAATTGCACAG
The DNA here is from genome assembly GCF_000003815.2 of Branchiostoma floridae. NCBI lineage: Eukaryota > Metazoa > Chordata > Leptocardii > Amphioxiformes > Branchiostomatidae > Branchiostoma > Branchiostoma floridae. The sequence goes on along the minus strand of NC_049979.1, from coordinate 12,449,219 downwards.
ATGTCTCCAACGGCCTTGACACACTCCGAAACTGGTTCCTCCTGGCGATTTGCCGGTCGCACGTCCTGCATGTATAAATGGAAACAGATGTGTGGACCCTGTGAACTTTTCGCAACCTTGTGAACTCTATAAAGTTTTCCCGAGTTAATCCAGTTAGGGCATCATGCAAGCCATATTTCATTTGGTTTGGGGCCAAGTGCAGCAGCCAGCGTGTCAACTACCTGAGTCAGTATTCTTTCCTTTCCAGCTGGCTGCCTAACGTCATCGACGGGGTGATTCAAATCGCCAACCTGATCCAAGGCGAGCGCATCGGGGACAGGTTCTTAGCTTTATGGATCATCGAGGTACTGGTGGTTGCAATTTTGATACAAGAATGGACTCATTCGAGCCAAGAACATTTTAGATTCATAGAGTTTTTTATGCCGTTTTCTTTTAATGTTTTCGCAAAGGAATTGATCTTACTGAAGTTATTATCCATGTCACTTTAACGCTTTTAATATGCTGGGTACCTTTTAAACATGCCTGTACCCGCTGTAAGAAACTATATTTCAGCTGTTGTGTTGCAAGAGTATTTTTCATCACAATAAATCCTTTCTCTTTCTGTTTTCCCCCGGCCCAGGCTGCCCTGAACCCGCTGCAGGGCCTGTTGAACTGCCTGGCCTACGGGCCCGCCACCTTCCAGCAGTGGCTGATGGGAAGGTCTGGCTGGCTGCTCAGGAGGCGACCACCCGTCAACCTCCACCCCAGGGAGGCCGACCCGCTACTGAGGTGATGTGTCACAGGAGGAACACTAGAACACCCCGGTCTCGACTCACTTGAACCAAACAGACCACAGCATTACAGACCTTGAAGTCCCTGGCATCGAGAAACTCCGTTACACAGGAAATAAAGACTCCACAAGACAAGGCAACGCCGCTTACAACGGGAATCCTGCTGGATACACCGACTTACGACTTAGGACAGTACATCGAGAGGGCCTGAACCGGGAGTCCTTAGAGATCACAGGGGTTTAAAGAACAGCAGCCTCGTCGTGACAGTAACCGAAAGAACACTTAAATTGTTGTGGTTCTACATAAGTGCATGGCGGTCATGTACGCCTCAGCTACGTCTTTGACATTTTACTATCAGTAGAGTATGGCTCTGAAAACAAAACAAAACGGAATCGAAAAATGAACAGGACGCGTGTATACCTGGATGTGTCCATATCCCAGTACTATCTAAGGAGAGAGTGTTGATTTGGTTAGTGAGTCCGTGAACAGGGTAACTAAAAAAGTAAGAAATGGACTTCTCTGATTGCTGATCGCACAGTAGATAGGTATGTAAAAAGGTACTTTCTAGGAAGGAATCTACGTCCGTATGAAGGATGTTTTAATGCTGCTGAAGATTCTTATTAGTATTGGTGCAACAGTGTAGGTCTTTGAACCTTCGGGATCCTTTGGGACTGCAATTTTCAAGCATGTAATACATTTGTATAAGGGCTTAATGAGAGGTGGGGTAAAGCATAAGGACAAATAACTGTTATAGATCTGCTTGTTTTGTGTCGGTAGATTTGGCATTCTCTGAAGATCCTGAGGCCCGGGGAGATACACGTTGATGCATGGTGACGTTACAATACATCTGTGGTTTCATTTCTGCTGTTGTCTGCTACACGTACATGTATCTCCAAGCAGATATAAGGATCGGGCTCATTCTCAGTGTTTTACGCATGTGTTTTTGTTGTTGTTGTTGTTGCAACATTCAGTACTATTTTCTAGTACTACACCTTTCAAACGAATCACCCCTATCTTCATGTAGTCCGGGTACCAGCCTATAACCTAACCTCTCCCGACACGACTTCTCTGTTTGATGTATCTCCTGGAAACGGGCGCCCATCAGGGACTGGTGCGGATTAGCGGTGAGGCCTGAGGGGGAGTTACAGGAGGTAGTTGTCGACATGGCTGAGGAATCCGCGGCATACTAGTATTCCTGATACTGACATGACTGATAAACAGCGTAGGCCTCCCCTACGCCAAGGTCTGGTTAGGAACCCCAGTTCTAATCGGTCTTGGCTGTTTGTAAGTTGGCTCCCACTGGTTTGAGCAACATTAGGCGACCTCTTTCAGGGCACATCTGGCCTTCCACATTCTATGATTTCTAGGGTAAAGGTGTTAGATATAGAAACAAGGTAAGCTAGATAAGGGTCAGATAAGATAAAGCTCCTCAGTTGGGGTGAAGCTTGATGTTTTTCTCGAGTAACTAGTGGTAGAAGAGCAATGGGCTTCGATGTGACTAGCGTTTTCAGGACACACGTACCTACTCTTATCGATGCGTGTGTGGATCTAAGGCCTGATACAAGCTCACAAGTAGGTTACGGTCGCATTTGTCTCGTCACGAAAATGCAAATGAGCAAACGCCCGATTTCACGACCACGAAATTGGAATATGACCTGACGTTGCGACGCCGCACGTGAGTTGCCCAATCCCGGCACGCGAGGAAGCCCAGGACAGCGACCGTGCCCCACGACGTATGTCTATGATTCTCAAACTGACAACATACAATTGACGAATCGCTGGGGAAAATGATGCCCCACGACGTAACGTTATGTCTATGATTCTCAAACTGACAACATACAATAATTGACGAATCGCTGGGGAAAATGATGCCCCACGACGTATGTCTATGATTCTCAAACTGACAACATACAACAATTGACGAATCGCTGGGAAAAATGATGCCCCACGACGTATGTCTATGATTCTCAAACTGACAACATACATCAGTTCTGTCATATCTGATTTCTGACAGTGCTACCGTAATGATGTGAATATGTGACATATGACAATGCGAAGAACTAATTCTGTCATCTGCCCTACTATGATGACCTAAAATATGACCTATGATTTTAACATCTAACATCTGACAATGGTCCTTACAACCGGTATCAGGTTTTTAATCTAACATCTGACATTGGTCCTTACACCAAGTCAGGTTTTTAATCTAACATCTGACATTGGTCCTTACACCAAGTCAGGTTTTTAATCTAACATCTGACATTGGTCCTTACACCAAGTCAGGTTTTTAATCAAACATCTGACATTGGCGATTGGACAGTGCTACAAAAAGTGTCAGATGTTAGACTAGAAATCTTACATTGGGAGGATGATTGTCAGATGTCAGACAGGAAATCTGACAATGATATGAAAAATGTCAGGTGTTAGATTAAAAAATCTGACATGGCATAAGGACCAATGTCAGATGTTAGATTGAAAACCTGACATGGAGTAAGGGCCAATGTCAGATCTTAGATAAAAAAATCTGACACCGGTTGTAAGGACCATTGTCAGATATTACTAGATTTAAAATCATAGTAGGGCAGATGACAAAGTTGTCAGTTTGAGAATCATAGACAAACGTCGTGGGGCATCATTTTTCCCAGCGATTCGTCAATTGTATGTTGTCAGTTTGAGAATCATAGACATACGTCGTGGGGCATCATTTTTCCCAGCGATTCGTCAATTGTTGTATGTTGTCAGTTTGAGAATCATAGACATACGTCGTGGGGCATCATTTTTCCCAGCGATTTAAATCGTCAATTGTATGTTGTCAGTTTGAGAATCATAGACATACGTCGTGGGGCATCATTTTTCCCAGCGATTCGTCAATTGTTGTATGTTGTCAGTTTGAGAATCATAGACATGCGTCGTGGGGCACGATCGCTGTCCTGGGCTTCCTCGCGTGCTGTGTTGTCAGTTTGAGAATCATAGACATACGTCGTGGGGCATCATTTTTCCCAGCGATTCGTCAATTGTTGTATGTTGTCAGTTTGAGAATCATAGACATGCGTCGTGGGGCACGATCGCTGTCCTGGGCTTCCTCGCGTGCTGGGATTGCATAACCCACGTGCAGCGTTGCATCGAAAGGTCGTCGTGGGGTATCATTTTTCCCAGCGATTCGTCAATTATTGTATGTTGTCAGTTTGAGAATCATAGACATAACGTTACGTCGTGGGGCATCATTTTTCCCAGCGATTCGTCAATTGTATGTTGTCAGTTTGAGAATCATAGACATACGTCGTGGGGCACGATCGCTGTCCTGGGCTTCCTCGCGTGCCGGGATTGGGCAACTCACGTGCGGCGTCGCAACGTCAGGTCATATTCCAATTTCGTGGTCGTGAAATCGGGCGTTTGCTCATTTGCATTTTCGTGACGAGACAAATGCGACCGTAACCCACAAGTACACTGGGCCACCAGGTTTACGAACCCATCTGTGATACCCTGGGAGCACTAGCTAGGCCGTCAAACTCTCTCGGCTCAGCTCCCTGCATGACTACTCCCCAGAGTGCTTATGTAAGGTCCTCGGGAAGAACTGCATTGACTGCGAACAAATTCTCTGCCGGGCCTGGCTACGGCTGGCTCCCAGGCCCGGAAGGACGAGGTTTATAATAAAACGCAAACACAATACGTTAGAATTTCAAGTCAGCACATTAACTACAGAAACTACAAGTCGGATCATTCTCCACTGTTTACCATGCCCTTTATAAGATGCTCACGATTATCATACGAACAAGAAGTTGCATCAAGTTTATAGCAGTAAAAAACAGCCATATACAGGATCATACAGAGCTTTGGCTCGAAACCTCGCCCTATATGGATTCAGGGAAATCGATCAGCACGCAAACTAGATGCGCATCCAGACCAACGCGACAAAAAGAAAAAAAAGCCAACAACACTGAAACCTTGTCCGTGAAAGTGTTGGTAAACGTTTATTCTACATTGTTGAACCCAAACAACGCCGGATGTCGCCCCCCTCAGCTGAATGCACGAAGGCCGAGGAAGGTTCCATCCACATCTGAGGGGACCCCCCGCGGTGCGGTTTGTGATTCCCCTCGTCATAGAGTTGTCGGGCCCAAGAACTAACGGTTTACCAAAGTACGCACTTTCTCTCTATATATATGATATTCCATTATCGAAGAACTGAATGACTTCAAGAAATATCAACGTGATTACTTCTATTTATATAATTATGGAACTGTTCTATTAGACGACCATAACGCTAGTTTATCTTTATCTCCGGGGTAACGTTTATCCGTTGTTCAGAAAACTGGGTGTACGTTTGGGATATCAAGTCGACGGACAACGTTTTCAAAGTGAAATATTTTTAAAATATTGCAACTAGAAACCACAGTCCTTGCTGACCCTAAATACCCTCAGTTTTTAAATACAACGGATATATGTTACACAGTGGATAAAGGTGAAGTAGCGTTAAAAGCTCAGGCTAGATTGTTGAGGGAGAGGCTGAGTGTTGACGGAAAAGGAAAAAAAATCATGGCTGGCCTCTAGAGTAAGGAATGTTTAGTTAAGCCAGGACATTAGGCCGGTGTCCCTTGCGCTCCTGGCGCCCGAGGTGTCGCCCCCGTGCGTGTCGTTCCAGCTCTGGATGAACTCCTCGATGACGGACTCCAAATCCTCCGGCGTCACGTAAGACGAAAACCTGAAACAGAGAGGCATCGATGGAGGTTAGACATCCAAGTAATAAGATACGTCAACTAGCAATTACTCAAGCAACATGATATTGCTTTTAAAACGGTCAGAAATTTCAGGTAGCGTCCACATCCACATAATCTCCAAGCAGATCCTACAGTACCATAAGATAGTATCAAAAGCTGGTAAAGTTAGCCTAAGGAGTGTAGCTGGCCCAGGAGCGTGCATAAATTTGGCCGCCAGTGCTTGGAGATTACATCCACAGTGTCACTGACGAAAGGTACATGAAATGTAGTGGATGCTACCTGAAACGTCTGACTGCTGTTTGCCCTGTAAATGAGAGAAAGGTCGTCGCGCTGAGGATCAAAGACTAGAATTTGTGTTTTCTCGGAGAGGCACTGACAGGGGTGCCTCTGTGTAACTGTTGTTGTTGACCTGCACCTCTTTCGTCCCAAGATTGAGTCCTTCTTCTGCATGTAGACACAAGATTAATGTTGACCTTCGATCTTAAACCAAAAACACACTCTCGCACAGAAGACAGGCGTCCTCGGCCAAGATGGAAAGGGGGTTTGCCAAGGAATTGAGTTTTTCCCGGTACAAATCTGTGGCTTCGGGGCCCGACCGGGCCAACACCAGCATGCACGGGCAACGGCGCAATAGGGACCGAAGCATTACGCGTGACATCCAGGCTACTGGCCCCAGTTGCAGACTTTGAACGGGGCTGGCTTTTTGGGGGGGGTGGGGGGGTGGGGTGGGGGTGGGGGCTGGCGCTGGTTCGCGAAGGAAGTTTGCCGAGGAAGGGAGACGGGAAAAACTCCATTCCCCGGCATTAGACAACTAGCCAACGTTGAAAATCGGAAACAAGCGCCCCCACACCTCTAAAAAGCCAGCCCCGTTCGAAGTCTGCAACGGAGGCTTTCATGCTAAGGAAGGCTAACGAGATTCTAGACTAACACTAAACAGTACTGCACCACTTACCTCTTGACTCCTCTCCCTTCCGGATCCACCAGAAACTTCTCGAAGTTCCAGCGGACGTCGTTGACCTTGAGCGGTTTCCAGTATAGCCTGTCTTTGTCGCCTCTGATGCCCATGACGTCAGAGATGGGAGGGCAGCAGCTCTGGTGACAAGAAATATTCGACGTTGATGGTAACAAGACAAAATCTTTGAGAATAGCTGAATGCTCAAACTTTAAGGAAGATGGTAAATGTGAACGAAATAAAGATACAGAGGCAAGTCAAGAATAACAGCGACGTTCTTTTCACTGAAAAGGCGTGAAGGAAATCATGTTTGGAGTTAAACTTACTCAGCTCTACAATTCACAAATGGAATGAAGAAGATACTCAAGAAACGGACAGAATACTACTCAGACTATACTGGACCTCTTGGTTCAATCAAATAAAACATGTCATTTTTGCTCCTCAACATCTCAAGGTTGGTCTGTAGAAAATTTGCCAATGGGAAACGCTTCACACCACTTAAAGCTAACTAGTTGCTTGGAGGCTGTATTTCCAGACTGCAGACATTCCAGAGAAAAACAACAGTTCCCCGTGACTCTGAGGAAACCCAAACAACTTTACACATGCAGAAAGACACACCAGTTACCGTCCAGGCGCGAGGTCTAACTTACCGTGGCCGACACGTACACTGAGCAACAAATTTAAACCTGTTAACCTGCTCAACACACCAACTTTCCCTGCATAATACACCTACTTACGTTAAGATGGGCCACTAATTGTAAAATTGGAGGGTGCGACAGAAAATAGGTAGATGTGTCACGCAGCTATTATAAATGCTGGTGTGTGGCGCAGCGAAAGTAGGGGTATGTGGCACAAGCAAAGCATGTGTGTCGATGATCAGGCAAAATAGGTGTGTGGACTGATGTAAACAAGTGTGTTGTCCGTTGCACGCGTCGGCCACGGTACTAACTAATGGGCTCCTGTGGTGACCTCACCTTTAGATAAGTGAAGAGCGACTGTTCGTTCTCCCCGTTGCAGTCTCCCTTCTGGAACATGGTGAAGTTAGGGACGTAGTCGTTCCCCGGACGGACGTATCTGTTGAGAAGGGAAACATGGCGGAGTAAGAAACTTGGCACTTACTATCAAAGTGCAAGTAAAGGTAAAGGCAGTCCTGTAACCTTTTAGAGACCGAAGGGATAGAACCGGGTTGTTATCCACTGTGTCTAGGACCGCGGCAACCGAAGTTAGGTAACCATTTTTACACCTGGGCGGAGTGAGGAAAGTCGTGTAAGATCAGTAGTGCCACCGGACCTCTACGTCTAAGATATCGAGTTCTATTTCCGTTTTACTATCTGCAAAGGACTACAAATAACTGTGGTTTCATTTTTCTTTCTCTTCTCTTACTACGCCATGTGGCAGTTTAGGGAGAATGTTCAAAGAATCATTCCGCACTGTCAATGGTGCATGTGTCGGCGGCCATCTCTGTTCCGAAACCCTTGGGCCACACAACTTTGATCAACTTTGTGCAAACACTACATCAGCGGGCTTGTCCACTGGCAGTTTTGAATGAATGAGCCCAGAAGAAGTTATGTACAGACCATAAAGAAATATCAAGCTTTTGTCTATCTAAATAAAGTCAAGACTCCATTCAAGAACATGTGCAATGGTCGAGCGATTACTACTAACAATGATAAGAAGTGGCATGGGTGAGGCGTACGGTCTTTCACGAATTGCCCTTGTACTTTAAGAATGTTAACTGTTGCCAACAAGAGGCCCCACTTCCAGAACCTTCCAAAACCAAGAATGTTTAGCTGTCAAACCGCCAGGTTTCGCGGGTCTGTCGTCGAGTTGAGGTGACCCGAACTTACCGGGCGGAAGCGAGCTGCGCTGCCAACAACAACACAACTACGCCGTCCAAGGCTGTAGGTGATCTCAAAGCAGATGCGACCATTGCTCCAACCTGTTTTGTACGACTCCATGTAGCCTACATGCCAGGCAGTTTCCAGAACCTACACAGGCTGGCTCTTCGACTCGAGAGCCAACATTGTGGCTCCCATGAGTAGCCCGACCCCACCCCGAGATAGTCCGTGAGAAATGTTTGTAACTCATGGAAGGGGGAGCGATCTCGAATAAAATTTACTTGGGGGCATTTTGGCTGGATCAAGAATCTAGGAACCGGCCTTAGAGAGCAGGGAGACAGTCTGTTACCCAGGCTAGCACGGTCCTCTCGAACACCAGAAAGACGCCCACAACGACGAGAGTGAAATATGTACAAAACACGCGATAAACAATCTGGAGAAAACATCTGCTGTTTGTGGCGGATTATCAATGCTTAATTTCAGCCAAGCCGTCAGTCTAGAAAGACTCC
>NC_049979.1:12417896-12440335 GCF_000003815.2 Branchiostoma floridae | reverse complement strand
TGAGTCATGTAGAGTTCAGTTGTGCTGAGGTTGAAAGAGACCTCCTTGGCTTGCGTAAGCCCTGGAAACAGAGGGACGGATACAGTAGCAGTAGCAGTGATGAAGAATTCTGGGGTGACTACTTGACCAGATCTGTCCTTCGTCACAACATTTTTACATCTGACCCACTTTTCTCACTAGTCTGCTGGGACACAGGGGAAAGCTGCATCGTATTTCATTCTGACGTAAAGAGGCTAACCTTCTGCGTCTTTCGTAAGCCCAACAGACCAGTCGAGATTTGTTTCGTCGTTGGTTGTAGCGCTCAGTGTAGACTGGATGCCAGGCTGTTTCCAGGGCCAAAAAAGGCCAACTGACCTGAGGTAGACCTGTTCGAGATGCACCGGCAATTTCTTTGACGAAATCAAGGTTAAACATGCACCTAACAGTCTCGAGTTTGGCGACCCCTTTCAGACACGGTAGCGCAGAGCCTTAGAATGCTTTACAAAGGAAAACTCAGCTGGAAAGAGAACAAAAGTGCAGACAGTTGTGCCTTTCAAGGCAGCTCAGTTCTTGCTTTCAATACATACGTTACCGCCATGAATTCGCGCTTGGCACGGCTTGCTATTAGAAGACTGTGGATGCAGCATGGAACAAGCAGCGAACGGCCACGGCAACATGGAAATGATTTGGACCCCGGCAAGGCAGCTCGTTCACCCACAGATAGTCACAGATTTGTGGGGTTTACTTTTCACTCTGACACAACTTTGCGAAGTGCTGAGAGAAGGGAGCAAGTACCGGAAGGGGGGTCTCCACTGGCGCAGTAGCGTCCGACTTGGTGTTTGATGTTTGTGTTTCCCCGCAAGTTTTGTGGCATTTCTTCTCTTTATTTTAACGAGGACGTTGTATGTTTTAGAAGGTTTTATATAATGTCATAATTGGTTTTAGCTTTACGGCTCCAGTTTAACGAACAACGTTACTACTAGAAAAATGAAGAAGGATATCTGAAATCACGGTCCCAAACTACATAACGTTATCTTCTTGAAGACTAAGGAAGACCACAGAGTGTGAGTCATGCCGAGTCACCCTTGCCTCTACCAGGCTCCTCGGATCGTTGGTCAAATAGTAGAAATTGGATACATAAATTTATATGGAATAGTGTGCTAGGGGGGGTCGGCCGGCCAGAGGAGTCAGTACACGACTCCCCAAGCACACCATAACCTCTATTTGTCCAATTTCTGTTCTACTATTTTACCAACGATCCGAGGAGCCTGACAGAGGCTCGAGTCACCCAGGCTGTTGACCTCTTCGTAACAGGCGCTGCGGGCAACTTTTTGATATTGCCGTTTTTTGCTGATCGCTGATCACGCCGCCCATAGAGCCTACTGGGGAGTCCAGTCTTCAACATTCTCCAAGTGTCGAGGGACCTCTTCATGGCATGAGGTACTAGTAGTCTCGTTTGCAGGTCTTCTATAATGTAGCCTGGATACCAGTCCCTCGCTCTATACTATAGCCCTTTCGCGGTAATGTATAATCCTTATGCCAGGGAAGGTCCAAGCCCCAGTCTCTATTTGCACTCAGAGGTAATGGCATCCAGTAGCCTGGTTACCAAACCCCAGCCCGATCTCAAGTATCTATCGTGCGATAGATATATCTTGAGGTTGGGGTATGGAATCCAGGCTAGGCATCCAGTTTCTGATAACTATACCTGCGAGAGATAATCAGGGCCCGCGTGCTGTGTTTGGCGGCGGGGCTAATCGGTTGCCGGCCCGAAGTGATTAGCGAGTATAGCACGGCGGTCTGGATACCAGGCTATCTATAATGGAGCACTGACGTTTATTTCTTATCATATTTTGGGGGAGTCGGCCCAGGTTCTAATCATAATGGCAGGGAGATCACAGTAAATCACAGAACAACTCCGCGAAACGTTTTTTCATATATAAAAAAAAAACTGCAAACACACAAAAGCCATGCCTGTGATGTACCACTCGAGATGGTGTTCAGGATTACAGTACAACAAATGTCAACAAGAACAAATAAAAATTATAGACAAAAAGTCTTATTCAAGGGGGAAATATTTAGCTTTTGGACGGCGGCCTTTGACGAACTAACAAAAATGTAGAGTTCTACTACGAACCTTATCCCGTTCAGAATCTCGTCATTTCTCGCTGGCTCTTCTAACCCGAACTGGTTGGTGGGGAAACCCAGGATCTCGAAACGGTGCCCGTTTTCCTCGACCATTTTGTTCCTTAGTGCATTCAGACCGACGTACTGTTGGGTGAACCCTCAGAAGGTGGCGACGGTCACCACCAGGAGGGTCGTGCCCCGGTACTCGGCCAGGCTGACGTTGCGAGACCCGTCCAGGAGCATGGCGTGATGGTCGTGGAGGGATCCTTGCTCGGCCGCACAGCTACACTGTTCCGTCCGCTTGTTAGCCAAGCCCGGGCCCAGGAAACCCAGGCATAACAGGGAGGCCAAGAGGCCCGAGGAGAGCCCCATCTTTTCGGCAAGCTCGGCTGCTCAACTCTGAGTCACTGAGAAGATCTGTGAACACAAGGAAGGATGTGAGATGATTTACATATGCGTAACCCTCTGCACAACACGATTCGCGGATGTCGCGGGTGGTCTTGCATAATCTCCAAGCAGATGTATGTAGCAGGCAGCGGGCTTGCTGTGAGCATACTGGGCGGTGTTTTGTACGTTTTTCCAAGCCTAACCTTTGCTTGGAGAGCAGGTTGGGGGTTTGAATCCTGCTATGCACACTGTCGGCAAAGACTGCCTTGTAGGGGTGTCCACTGCCCAAGAAAGTACACTCACTTTTTGCGGAGCTCAGTGCAATAATTTGTCTGAATACAGGGCAGTTTTATTTGTAACGTTGTTATACTTAGCAATGGCACTATGTGCATACTTAACGTTACTAGTTAAGAATACCCGTAAAATTGTCAAGTGTACCCAAGAAAATGCTAAAACCAATAGAATTTCGAAGCAGAGGTAGAGAAGATTGCAACGTTAACAAAATAGACCCCTGCCGTTCAAAGAAAAGCTGCTAGGGGCTAAAACCGATGACACTTCTTGGAGAGTTCATGAGCTTTCCACCATTACTATAGCATACCAAGAACACGAGATATCAAAACCGTGAATCCTGCTGCAGTGCCTTAAAATCTGCTAGGGGCCCATAATGTAGCTAATCACTCCTTCATTTCGAAAACAACTACAGCTCCGAAAACCAAAACTTAGCCTCCTTGGTGAAAGTAAAGATAATCTGGCCGGTTCCGTAACTTTAATTTTCTGAAAACGGAGAAATTTTTTAAGCCTGGGGGCGGTGGGTATTGGAAGGCATGGCCCCCACAGCCACCACCTTTTGCCTCCTCAACCGAAGTCTAGGACTATTAAAGATACTAATTTTTACATCATTTCTGGGTGGACATGGTGGAGTGTAGCCTGGGTATAATCAACAACTACTGACCCGCCACCCAAAAAAATCGGGCGGACCCGATAATTAGCCTGAGTATCAGTCTTGTTAGTTTATCGGAGGTCGAACGCTCCCATGCTCACCAGTGACGGGGAGTATGGAAGCCCTGGTATACCGGTAAACTAACAAGGCTGATACGCAGGCTAGATAGTAATTGGATTATCATTGGTTATTGGATGGGCCGACTCTTCTCTTTTTACAGGGTCTGAAGCTTACAATATGTGGTGGCACCCCAAGCAAGTAAAGTGACTTTCCAAAGGGCAAAAGATCGTTAGCATAACGGGATTTGAACCCAGTACCACTAGATAATGGGCCAAATACCCTGTAGTTATGACATATAACCCAATATTATGATAGTACGAAGACGATGTGATCTAAATATTCCCACACACACCCATCGTATGATTGTCACGAGACTTAAAAAAACACTTCTATCTTCGAAAAGACAGAAACTGAAGGTAAACTATCCGTACGTTTTTGTCGCAACGGACTGTGAAAGACTATCTTACAACCATTGTAGGTTTGCATACTGCATATAGCCAATCTGAACGTATTTTCAAACTCAGAAAAACGTCTGCCCGGTCACATGTCCCACTAAATGTAGGCCAAAGTCGGATGCTAGTCTAATCGATTTTCTTTCTCCTAACCGCTAATTTACATGTTTGTGGTGTACATGTGTACAGACTGGCAACATGTATGTCATGGTCAACCAAGGAAATCATGAAATTTCTGTTTCGGTGGAGTTTAACCTCATTTGAAATCAGTTATGTTGTAGAAACTTTGTACAAAAATGCCCAAGCAAGATCAAGCAAAGCCAATACTTACTAAAAGTGTTTGATATCTTCACTTTTGTGGAAACCCCAGAATCAATATGGATCGTAGGCTGCACATCATATATCATTAGTCCTTACCTGAGAGCTTTGTTGTCGTGACTTCCTCCTCTGAACACAATGGTCAAAAGAGACCGTTTGATATGTTATCATAGTAGTTTATGTGGGTGGGTATCATTCAGGCGTTGACCACTCGGTTACAGGGGTGGTCTTTTGTTTTCTGTGGTATTTTAGTTTCTTATTGACAGTCTGTTTCTGTAGGATAATAAACTTTTGCGGGTGTGGCTCCCGAATGTAGCAGTGGACCAGTGGTATAGCACCAAGTATTACGAAGGAAATGAAGTTAAAGGTGGGAAGAAGATCCGGTGAACACAAGGAAGGATGTGCGACGATTTACACATGCGCAACCCTTGCACAACACCATGTTTTCTTTATTCATATTTATATTCATTGAACACACACCACTACCAGTGGACTAGCCCCCTGCTGTAGTGATTGTACGAAGTTGTGTGGCCCTGGGCTGATGAAACGGAGAGGGGCGCCGCCCTATGCGCCATCAGGCACGGAAAGGACTTTGACTTGACTTGAAACTCCACAACTCACAAGAGGGTGCTTTCTACCGATATATGTTAATTTTAAGATGTAAAACATTATATGATAAAATACCCACTAGTCTCAAGTACATTCATTCAGTATATACTTGTGGTAAACTCCCCAAATACTCTTTAATTTAATTAAGAAAGCTCAGCCTATGGCCTGATAAAAGTTCGGTTACAAAACTAATTTGAGGGGCGATGTTAAAAACTCGTCTTGTTTTGTGTTGTTTGATATCTTGTAAACAATTGACCGTCTTGTGTAGTGTGCACATCGCCCCTCATTTATGCCAGAAATATTCACGAAGAAAGAAGTGTCTATACGTATAGGAAATGCATGGGTGGGGTCTGCATGGGTTTAGTGAGTTTTACAAACACATGTGCACTTCGCATAATTTACTGCAAGTAAAATTCTGCAAAAAGGTTGTTGATTATGAGTTCATCGACACCTTATCTGTTGAAAAATAACACTCCCGTCCCGTCTGGAGTTTAGGACCCCTTTAAGACTGTCTTGCTTCTTATGCGGACCGGGTGCCCAAAAACTACACTTCACTTTTCCGAACACGGTGCAACATCCTTTTTCGAGGACAGCGCAGTTTTATTAGTGTGCTTACTAATTTTGCGAATAAACGTTACTAGCAAATAAAGAATTCACGTAAAATTGTTAAGCTTAGTCGTAAAATTGCTGACCTAAACAGTTGACCCTCTAGCGGCGAAAACTCAAAAGGCTGAAAACTAGGCTGATAGTAGTAGTGCCTGTGCCCGACAGACTCATAAATCCGACCAGAGGAGAGCGGTGACCAGGCCCATGGAAACTCAGAATTGCTCTCCTAAGTTCTAACACTTTTTGACACAGTGTCACAGACGTTCCATTCAAGACATTCCAGGCATAAGTGAACCCAACACCTCACAGACACAAGTACTAACTGTCAATCATCTTTTAATCGGCACAATCGCAACCGTTTTCACATTAATGGCCTCCCTTGGTTTCAACAAGGAGGTCCCATATCCTCAATGGTTTCTGGCCCTGCCTATCACACAACTACACTCTCCTCGGAGTTTGCATGTTAGTTGACGTCATTCACGACACCCAGTCCCAGACAAATACAGGAGGTGGATACTCCTTCCTTACACTTTGTTCACACTTTGGGATTCAATATGGCACTCCTTCATACTTCACTGCAGGCCTGGGAATGAGATTAGCGGGCGTATCCATGCAAACAAGACACGCCTCTGCTCTTTCCCAGTGCCCTTACAAGTGCTCTTCGGTCTGTGTAGGTATGACAGTTCACAAAACTATGAGACCTGCTCACCTCACTTCTTCATGGAACTTAAGAAATCTCTCAGTACTGTACCAGTTATTAGGAATGTTCACATTCCTTCTGAAGGGCGTTTAACAATCTCCAAGCAGATACTGGAGGGGAAATTTCTGAGTGACACCGTGACACATATCAATCCATTATGTATATGCTGTGTTCTCTCCTGGAATAGTTACTCTAAAGAATCTTATACCTCTTAAGGAAAGAGTGATACTCCAATAAAATCCCTTTCCATGTCTACCCCACTAACATCTGCTTGGAGATTTTTTTACCTTAAGGCACTTAATATGACCAACTTACAAGATTGCGGATGACTAAGGTTTTCCTGCATCTAACCACAGATAGTAAAACTAAATATTTGCTCATGCACAACAACAGATCATCCTCGCCTAAGTTTTCTGATCCACATTAACAGGTCGGTTAAACCTGCCCATTGCAAGCTCAGAGTTTGATTCTAGGCATGGCTATCTTACCAGAATCATTCACTACTTCAAGTTGATGGGTGGGCCACCAATCATAAGAACTGATGTTAATCAGACCAAAACCTAGGTAAGGAATTAACATCTTTTGTGTTGGAATAAAAAAATCCTACTGTGTTCTCTGACACTGTTAACAGTATACAGAAGTACATGTGCTAGAAAAAAACACTGATTTTTATCCTTTCTATTTAGTAGAATCATATTTAGGTGACAAGTTGTTTGGCAATAAACAATTCTCCAGCAGAATCAAGTTGGAGACTACAAATCATGTATGCTACACATATTGAGTACTAATACATCTGGTGTAGACATTTCATTAATGTAAGATGTATTATGCTTACTTGTACTAGATAGAGTATTTTGTGCATGAATCATTCAATAGATTTTCTTTCAGAATTCATATAAAAGGCATACATCAAGTCAGTCATTCACTAAATTCAGTGGATATTGCTTGTGCTGTTTACTAGAAACTGATGGAAATGTATTTTTGAAAGCATAGAATTACAGATTTAACAACATAGGCTCCCAGCCAATGAGCGGGATGGAAAAAAAAGAAACTTTGAGACAGCCATGAAGAACTTATGAAGTCCCATCTTACCGGTAGTCCATATTTCTGCAAAGCTTTTCACTTTATCAGCTCCAACACACTGTACTTGAGTAGGAAATACTGAACTATAAAACTGAGCCACAGTACTTAAACACAGAAGAAGGTTTTCCATGAACTGCACCACTTTGCCAGTGACCCCATGTATGAGGGAGCTTCAGGCATAAGACTTTTAAAAACTTCAAACTTTCTCTCATAAAAGAATACACATATCGAGAGGAGTAGGGGTGACCTTGTCTGCTTGGGAAAAAAAATTGAATCAAAATAGTTGGATGATATTGAAGTAACATGTTTGACTGAAGTTCTTACAAAAAGTTTCTGTATAACAAAAAATATATGAAACGTGCCAGGACTAGAGGTGATTTTATCCCTATTGATCAAACATAAAAATGATGTGCATAGAATACAAGACCTAAATTTCTCTACGGAATGGCTGTCAAGTTTGATACAAGCTTATGCCTTGACTTTGCTTACTCCCTGTCATAGTTCTGTTTTCTTCTTCTTTGTTTTGTTTTCGTCACCACTCCCTTTGCTACTGGATGACTTTTTGCTCTTGGTCTGAGCGCTGTTGTTGTCTCCCTCCTCTCCCTGTGGGGCGCCCTTTCCGGGGAACTGTTGGTTCTCGAAGCTGACCTCAGCGCAGCGGTCCTGCTGAACCAGGAAGTCCCTGATCTCGAACGCCTTGCTGCCGTCCTTCAGCAGGAAGATGACCCGGTCGTCCGACACAACGTACCGGGTCACCTCGTAGTTTGCGTTGAAAAGGCTGGACTGCCACAGCTGGGTGATTTCTTCGGTCTCCTTCTGCGTGGGGCTGCCGGACACAGAGACGAACATCATCAGGGTCCGACCCTTCTTGCTCATCTTGAGGAGATCCTCCGGCTTGTCTGGGTTCAGGTTGGACAGGTCGATCTTCGGGGCAGGACGGAGGTGTTCTGGGAGCTCATCCTCCTCCAGTGGCTCCTCATCCTTGTGTTTTTCATTCATTTGCACAACAAGGAAGAAATGACATAATTCAATAAACAATAAAAACATATGCGGGAGGGGGGCCTCCTCCTTTATACTAATAAAAATTCATCTTAATTATCATTCATAAGAAGAAAGCACTTGTTATACATTATATAGAAAGTGATAAGCATGCTATGTGGATTATGAACTGAACATATGAGATATAAAAGGCTACCACAGGGGACAATAATGGCTTTTCATGGTACTTTTTAACATCAGAAGTTTGACACAGGTAGGCAGCAGTCGGGACTGTGCTAATGATGTGCTGAAGGGAGGCATGTAGCATTTTTTTGCCTGGGACAATAGGTGTGTACAAATGAATAACGTTAACGCATACTACGGGATTTTTGAACAAAACAAAAAGTAGCTTTTGCTACTTTTTCTTTACATTGTTAGCTCAATCAACCCTATAGCATTGCATACCAATATTCATGGAGAGATGCTGCGACATCAATGCACCACATTATGATGTATAAAAATTGTGATCTTCCAAGAAACAGATGGGCACAGGCTGGTTACTGCCTCTGTGTGTTGTTGTTTCTTGCTTATCAGCCTGGCTTCCCAGTGGGGGGCCAGTTGACAGTTCCTCTGAGTACAGTAGACTAGCTTTCTGTACAAGGTTTCTTGCAGTTTTGAAGGGAATATGACCTTAGCTTGTTGATATCCTACAAAATAGACTAATAAGTTCATGATTATATGCTATTTTAGAATGATTAGATATAGGTGTTTCCAAAGAAGATCTCCATTGTGTTCTTTATCTGCAGTCTGCCATGCATGTGCTAACTGATTACCCCACCCCGGGGGACCTACTGGTGGCAAGCAAGACCTGTAGGGTCTAACTTGGGGGGACACAAGGTTACAGGGTGCCTAGAGCGGAATGTTTGTAGGCTAATCCTTTACGTTGCAAACGTGAAATAATGACACAAAAGTGTCAAAAAGTGACAAAAAGTAGTAGTAAATCTGATATTTCTTAATTCTAGAATATTTCAAATTTGAGCGCAAAAAACTGCGTAGTATGCCTTTAAGGGTTTAAGAAATTATCAAATATATTGGGGAGATTGTTTTTACCTCCTCCCACTGCTCATACAGCCGCTCCAAGTCAGCGTCCGTGTAATCCCGCAGGTCCTTTTTCATCTTCTTGTCTTCTGGGATCTCCTTCTTGGTCCAGCCCAGCGGGAGGATCAGGGCACAGAGGAGAACTATCCAGACGTACCTCGCCATCTCCGCCCTCAGCAAATATTGACGAAACACCTGTGTGAATGTTAAAGCTTATAAGAACAAGACTTAAGTTGCGTCCCATCGACGCACGGAGGTATTAGATCCATGATACGTCTAGCCATTTTTTCTCAGTTCTGCCTCCATGTTTTTACATTATATTCAACGTTGGCCTTTTTCACAATGAAAGCACGACACCGCTGACATGTTTTACCAATGGTTTTACGGGTAACGTCATACGGATGCATGCCTCTCTTTCGTGCGAGTGTAAATTGGCTATGCAATCTACGAAATTCCGTGCAAGGGACATCATGCAAACAATGCTAACGAACCGTGCATATGAGAAATATTCAAGGCCTACTTTCTTCAAACATCATATGCACGTCGCTGACGTGTCCTTCTGCAATTCTGCCGTGCGCGCGTAAACAGCTCTCACGAACCGAAAGCTTTGCATAACATTGCTACATGATCTATACATATCGTGTACTTACCAAGCTCTCTGGTATGTTCCTCTAGCAAGAAGTAAGCTGTATAGTGAATGAAGTTCGACTTAGAAGGTCTTGGCGCTTTTCAGAACCTGGCGGAAGTCACTCCCAGTGAAAATTAGTCTCCTCCGCCGCCATGTTGGGGTCAAGTTGGGTCATCCCCACTGAAGGTTCTGGGAACGAGAGCAGGGGGCGTGTCAGGTGTGAGAATGATAAGCCCAGGGTACTCTAGTACATGACGTGAAAGTCAAGTGCAGGGATCCAATGTCTTATTGAGAAAGAACTGCAAAGTTCAAACATAACAAAAGTAAATGACTATTAAGTCGACACAGAGTTGACTCTACTATTTTTTTTTCTGCACAAAGTTTGAAACATGCAAGAGGGAAACGCCTTCTAGTGGTTATTTACAAACTGCAGCAAAGTAACGGCAGATAGATGGCCGGATGATGACACAAGATGATCCAAGGACGATGTGGTATAATGTCCTTGGATGATCTAAATGTCATGCATTAAAAAACGCCAGGAATAAAACAAAAATCACTTTAACCTGATCGTGACAGGTACACCGACTACAGTTTTGTACTGACTAATGCCACATGCAATTAAAAACATCCTTCCAAACCTAATGCACTGACTCAGACTGAGTAGTGCGTCGTCTGTTTATATACCGGCGCTGTTGGCTATGTGTAAGCACATGACTCGGGTTCACTGAAGAAAATTGCTTTCTATTTTCTTGTTCTTTGTTTTGACGATGTTACATGTGCGTCTGTCCGACCCCCCACAGCACCCGATTCTTGTGAATGCTTTTAAAGTGATTGTGAATAATGAAATATGTGGCTCTTTATTCCTTTCTTTTTACGTCTACTACCTGAAGGTATATCCTGGCCTGCATACAGTGGTATGTGGAACACGTCTATTTGACCTCTGTTGTTTGATCTGCGTCTTGTGATCGAATTATAAAGTGGGTCATACAGCTGATGTAATGTTAAAGTGCACTGACGTCAGTCCACATATAACGGTTATTGTGTAATGGCCTCCACCTTTATACAAAGCGCTTGGAGCGGTGTGCGGTTCCTGCTGTTCTGTGTCTTGGGAACGCCGCTTTTCTTTGTCTGTTCTGTACTAGCAAGGACAGCATGCCTCCTCCCGGCTCTCAGGCGACCAATTTTGTCTCTATACATGAGAGAAGCCGACAGTGTGGCTCCAGGAGTTCTGACGACTCCTGAGCAGTGCTACCAGGAGTTGTACGACATGACAAGTTTTGCTGCGTGGAAAGGAATGATCTCCATGGAGATGTCCTACCTGGAGGCTGAGGTGTTCGCGGGAGGCAAGGCCGCCGACCCCTCCCTGGTCAGGCTAGACGGGAGCTCCTGCCGGCTGCTGCAGTTCGCCCGGGCGGCCCGCCCTCTGGTCATCAGCTTCGGCAGCAACACCTGACAGCCGTTCCGGGCGAAGTTGGACATGGTCAAGCAGATCATGTCGGACTTCGCCGCCGTGGCCGACTTCGTGGTGGTGTACGTGGCCGAGGCGCACCCCACGGACGGCTGGGCAATGAGCGGGAACATGGACATCAAGCAGCACCGGAGTCTGGAGGAGAGACTAGCGGCGGCGGAGATGCTGGCTCTGCACGACATCCCCTGCCCCATCCTGGTGGACACCATGGACAACGCCGCCGCGCGGGCCTATGCAGCGATCCCGGACAGGTGAGTTGCCGAGAAAGAGAGACAGACAGAGAGACAAACAGAGAGACAGACAGAGACAGAGAGAGACCGTGAGAGACAGAGAGAGACAGAGAGAGACAGAGAGAGAAAGAAAGAAAGAAAGAAAGAAAGAAAGAAAGAAAGAAAGACAGAAAGAAAGAAAGAAAGAAAGCAAGAAAGAAAGAAAGAAAGAAAGAAAGAAAGAAAGAAAGAGAAAAACAACAACACGGAGGAGTGAATCATGTTGATAACACGAATTTCAATTTCCTCGTTATTTGTCTTATTTCTCTCTCATTCTTCCCCCTGCAGATTGTACATCGTGTTGGACGGGGTGTGTGTTTACAAGGGCGAGCCCGGTCCGGTTGGCTACCTCCCGGAGGAAGTCCGTGACTGGCTGCAGAAATTCTCTGGATAAAACAGAAGGGCGTAGTGTTTTTGTTGTTGTTGTTGTTGTTTTTGCTTGGGAGGCATCCTTCAGTTTGCTATGTTAGATCATTTTCGTCTAAGATAAATACTTATTGTACTTGGCAAGATATTTTGAAGATTCATTTCAAAAAGCAAAGCCTATTGAAGGACATTCCGGATGAATTGTATTGATGAATGACTGAGCACAATGTTTGTACGAGGTAACGTTAACGCATCATATGATATCAGCATACTTCACTCAAATCTATTCAGTTATCATACAGTGTATATTTCTTTTTGTTGCGCAAAAGTTCCTGATTGACCAGGGTGCCTATCATGGGAATCATTTCATTTCAAAATCAAAACAATGGGATATATTGTCTCAAAACGATGTTTCATATCACTTCTTTTTCGTCAGGAGATTATATTGCAAATCAGACAGGAAATGCTCATTTTCTGTCTGGTGACAGCAGGAGTTAAGTCATGTCGGGTACGTAGTGAGACAGCATGATGGTCTCGCCGGAAACGCACAGGGCGCTGGTGAGAACCTGAGAACGAGACCACCACGATCCGCCTTGGCTTCGCTCTGGATTGCAATTTTGCTGCTGAACTTATGATGAATATATTCAGTCACGGATGCTGAAGTAAGACAACTGTATCGATGTTTCTTTTTTTACTATATGCTGTTGTAAGGTAAAGGTGTGGTGCTATACTTAATTTCACAATCAACTCTTGAAGTAATAGCAATAATGAAAACGAACGGACACGAACCATGAAATAGCTTTTTGCTCTACTATGTGTTTTGTACCTTGTATATGTAATGATGTATGTTGAAAGATTGAATAGGACTTAAAAGATCTGTATCTCTGTAACTTGTATTTTCTTCAGATGAAATCTTATTCGGATGATAGTCAGGCCCTTGCCTCTCTCCTCACTCAATGGAAAAAAAAGGCCTGCAGGCCGATTTAAGCTTTCATTAGTAAGTTGAAACAAACGATAATGCAGTCACAGATTAGATATTTCTTTTATACTTTTCACAGAGTCGGTCTAAGCATATGCGCACATGGTACACACCGTGAGACGTGCGTCCCTCTTGATACATAGAAATATGTTACAATAGTTTGATAATCAAAATTTAGTATACTAAATAGTGAAGGTCCTTTTACGTTTGGTTGATCGATGGTTGTCACATGTTAGTACCTCGGTATCTGCTCTATAAGATCTGCGTTGACGAGAGTCTAAACTAGAGTTTATTTGTTTGTCAGTATATTACATGCCCGGTAAACCGCCTAATGGCGTAACACGCTAAGTTTGTACCTGAAAGTCCAAGCTGCAAACCGGACAGATTTCTTTTATCCACTCACACCGGAAAGGACCCTGTTCTTTTACGTGCTTTAGGTGTGGCTCTCCTCAAACACGGGATCTCCATTTAGCGTCATATTACCGAAGCTAGGTGTTCCTTTTCACCCGATTAAAGAGAGGAAATTCGTGTCAAGTGCCTTTCCCAAGGTAACAAAATCAATGGATATTGGATTCGACGACGATATTCGCTTCAATCCATTAATGAACTTTTGGAGGAAAGGAGAGTTATCGTGAGTTCTTCCTTGCTTTCTTTGCTGTTGTCCTGTTATTGAGAGAAATGCACGTGTCTGCTCCCTTTTCCAGACTGGTTGAGCTGTGGTCTGACGATGCGTAGGGAGCCCAGCGTCTCGCCCGTCCCGGTAGTCACTCTTCCTCCGCGCAGAAAGGCGTCAGGCTTCAGCATCGGTCCTGTTTCCACTCCTCCCCTTGTGTCCGGGTCTCGTGTAGAAAAGATATTCATACATTTATATTTATATCATTTATTTAAACGACAAACTCACATGCATGTCGAATGAATTTTGCCTCGATCCCTGAATTATGCAAAGTTGTACAGTGGGTAATTTGAACTAAACCAACAATTATACAACAAATCATTAACATTAGTCAACCAAACATGACAAAGAAGATTAGGTTCTTGTTATCTTACTTCACAGCTGTATTATGTGAAGTTGAACTTGCAAAACGATCAATTTCAATTTAAGTTCCTATCAAATTCCAGCCGTCCATGCGGAGATGTCCTTCCAGTGTAGTTTAGATGTTCAACAAAATGCGTGTGTCAGTCATGATTATTGTCTTACAGACCCGTTGGCAGACCCTACGTTTCGGGTTAACATTACAGTTTCCGATACTTATACATATCACAAAGGTGTTCTCACCTGTGCAGACTCCCTTCTTCCCATAACACCTATGTAACAGGTAGAACATGATGAATCCGATCAGACAGCAGACACTCAGCGATCGGAAGAGCCCCACGGCGCCGTAGTAGTGGAATACCGGGCCGCTGACCAGGTTCCCTACACCATACCCTGCGGATAGGTCAAATGTTCCATGTGAATATTCGTAATCTCTATCAGATGATTTGCATTGCTAGACAAATACAGTAAAATACGACCGTCACAGGACGACCGTCGGCTCAACGGACGACCATTTTTGGTCCTTCGCGATTTTTAGAAGACAGCGTTTTGCCTAACCGACCACTTAGCCGACCGCATAGGAGCCACACATTTGTTACCGAAAATGTGTAGCTCTTTGGCCGTCCAACTCCTCTGGCAAAGTTTGCAGCCTTGATTGACCAATTTTGTATTATTCAAGCATCTTCATACGATAATGGAATCCATACGATCCACTACTGCCTACGTCACATTTCCTACCTGGGACCCGACCGGACTGTTTGCGGAAATGAAAAATTACATGCCAATAAATATGCACAATGCATGCTATTGAATTATTCTTGGTTAGTTTTATGTTTTGTTGTCTTTCATGTCGACTTTTTTGTATCCCCGAAACTGCTCGCCGGGTCACTTCGTGGAAATGTGACGTTAGCTTAAAACATACGATTCTTAAGAAAAGCATACGATCCTTACGGAAAACATTCGTTCGATCCACCACTAGTGATATATGCTCTCACCCAGTCCGTAGAAAGTTGCGGAAACGATTCCCTGAGCGACGGCCTGGAGGTCATCCTGGGCAGAGATGCTCACGTATGACGTCGCTGTTGCCCACGTGATCGCCTGGTACCCGTGTATGACGTCAATCAGCACGGCCCACCACGGGTTTTGTACGAGCGAGTAGCCCAAGAAGTTGAGAGCGAACACCACGAAGCTGAGTTGCAGGGCCCATACGTGTCCGATGAAGTCTATGAACCACCCGGAGACAAGAAACAGCGGGACCTCTGTGACAGTCCTGACGAACATGTTGATACCTGAAACACAAAGACGAGTACAAACACTCTCCTGACTCCCTGGATTCGAACTCGTGCCGCCAGATCACAAGCCCAACCCGCTAAACCGTTACGCCAAAAGGGACAGACAGTGGTCAGTTTGGCGGCGCTTGAACCCCACTGTTACATTAGCCTCCACCAAGCCTTCCTACGGGGGTGCGGGGATCGTAGACTTCGGCAAAAAAAATAAAAAATCGGGAAATTGGCCAGAGGAGTCAGCCCACGCTAAGGTTCCTGGCTGGCGAGGCCGACCAACTCCTCTGGTAGCAAAACTCCCCTAGCAATTTTTTCCCCTATAATAGCCAGCGTAGTCAGTCTTTTAAGCCCCGGTCACATGAATCGTACGACGTCCTTGCGATGGCATATTACGCCTATCGCACGATGATCACAGTGGATCGCAGCTAAATCGTAAGCAAAATCAGCCATCGCAGAGCATCGGATGATGTTCAAAATTTTTCCAGCGTCGTACGATTTTTCACTTGTGTCTCTTCTGTATAGCCGTCTGACCGTTTTTGTGCTTCTTTAACCAACAAAATGTGGACATCGCTGCTGAATACCTTCCTATAATATCTTTAACTGTAAAAATGAATTAAAAAAGACCATGACAACAAGAGTATTACAAGCAAAAGTTCAAACAAATCAAGCGTGAGTACTGGTATGGTTATCTCGGCCTGCTTGCCGGCTATACGTGTCAGGCTCTTTCGAAGATCGTATCATGATATGCTATCAACAAAAAGATGCCATCATACAAAAATCATATCATAAGCATTATATCATATATATTTCCGACTCATAGAGCCTGCCTTTATGTTTGAGTTGTCCCCATGGTTTTTACGATTATGGTAAACTGACCCAAGACCGACGAGAGCTGAGATTTGATCTAATTATAAACTCACGTGCATGAAACGATCAAACAATTGTCTGCATCACCTGTGCGGGGCGCGCTGTTCTCTGGTTGCGACTGTGGCAGTTGCGACTGATATATTTTCCCTTTTCGTCAATATCGACAATATCAAGGAAAACTGAAACCATCACAACATGCTAAAAATTCATAAATCTAAAACCTCATCAGTAGACAAAAATTGCCGTAATGAAGTCTGCTTTGGGGGCAAATAAAATCTTACGACGATAGCGAAATTTTGAACATGTTCAAAATCCATTTCAGCTCTATTTTCGTCATAGGAGGCTCCCCGATTTACTATGATTTACCTGCGATTGACGCAGGTACGCTCTTATGACCTCATCGTACGATGCACTACGATTCTTGTGACCACGGATTCATATATTTAAACCATTGCTTCCGATTCTTCCCCGACTTACGACGTACTGCGCTTATGCCGCGCATAAAACCTCCATCGCAGTCAATCGTACGATTCTTGTGACCGGGGCTTTAGAGAGCACTGTTACATACCGATGACGGTCTGACTGGCCCCCAGGTCCTTCAGGTGCCAGTACATGAACGTGTCTCCGGCGCCGTCGAACGCGCCCAGCCACATAACGGCGAACAGGAAAATCACAAGGTGGGGTTCAGAGAGAAGCTTGCCCACGCCGTCCAGGAACGCTACCTAGTAAAAGAGGGGTTTCATTAAGAGAACTGAAAGGGATTCTATGATACCCCTCTAACGTCTTCTTCCTACATGGTGAGAGGAACGCCTGCGATACAGCCTGAGACATAGGAATGTACAGCACCTACTCACCCAGTCGGACTAACGGACATAGAAATTCGTTTGTCATGAGACTATTAGAGACCTTACAAGCCTATATTAATGCTGTACTGTTCAACGCTCGCTGCCCGAGTATCTGTTTATATGTATGTAACGTTTTAGATTTTATATAAGCATCAGTTGTGTTTAAATACTTTCGATCTACTCCGTAAACAAAAATCAACGCACGCTGTTCTGTCCACATTGAGTAGCATGTGCTGCTATTTTGATGTTTGATAAAAGTAAGTTCAAGTAAGTTTAAGTAAGTTTAGGTTCATGTAAGTTTAAGTTTACGTAAGTTTAAGGGCTAAGTTTAAGTAAGTTCAAGTAAGTTTAAGTTAGTTTAAGTAAGTTTAAGTTTAAGTAAGTTTAAGTTTACGTAAGTTTAAGTGAGCTTAGGTAAGTTTAAGTAAGTTCAAGTTTACCGATGGCCCCGTGCTCCAGTCATCCAAGACGAACAGGAAACCCGAAGCCACGACCATGAAGGCCAGAAACATGTAGAAGGTCACGGAATAGTTCGGGTTGTCCAGTCCGGTGCTTACAGTGAACGTATCCATGGCGATCCCGGAGAGCAGGGAAAGCAAAGCGAACCCCATGGATCCCCACAGACGCTGTCGTCCGAATGTAGGACCACCTTTCTCCTTGATGATCTGGTAAGTTGCCGCCTCCACCTGAAAGAAAGTCATAAAATCACATCCGATGAATCCGTTTGGAATTGTGATCCTTTATTCTCACTCAACCTTCTTGAAAGCGGCTATGGAGAGATAAATGCTATACGTGTTTTTACTTTACTTGACTAGACGCTGGGGCTAGTATCTCAATTAAGCGAAGTTTACATGGAATAGACGTTATATCAATTGCAGTAGTCCTTGTATATAGAACTTATTCCCTCGAAGAAAACAGAGGGATGCGTGGTGGAGAACATAAGAGACTTTGTACAGGAATCGGTTATCATGAGCTAGGAGCTTTAACCTGCACTGGCGACAACTGCCGTACTTCTGTCGTATGTGCAAATTCAAGCGGGACCGGTGTGCAGTCTGATCGTGCTACTAATATAGTGTATTGATCTTGAAAATAACGGCGAGCAGCCGTAAGTTGAGTACAACGCGTACGATGAAAATGAGCAGACTATGATCGTACGACGCGTGTGGCCAGGTCCTTACCTGTGAAGTTGAACTCCACTGCGCACCGTGAGAGGTGAACATGATCCAGAAGACCAACCAGAACGTCAGCGAGAAGAACGACTGCGTGTCTTCCGCACCTCGCAAGTCCATCGCACGGGCGACCTCGCCTGGTAGCAGACAGGTTGTTTTCGTGTGGTTGTCTCTCTCCTGATGGCGTCTCTGGTGTTGGACGGTTTGTGGCCCAGCTGGTGACGTCACGGGCGGTACAAACAGAAGCGAGAAGTGCAGGGCGGAAGCTGCCAGGACGGTCAGAATCGCCACTAGTTTGGGCCTGCGTATAGTGGTATGGGTTAGTGCAGGGGACAATTTGCAATTTGGTAGAGATGATACACAATCACATAACACCACATCATGTACCCACACACGGTACACGCACATGTATAACGTTACATACGTTCACGCACATATTTACGCATACACGCACGCACACACACAAAAAGACAAACGCACACACACACGCGCGCACACACACGCACACACAAAAAGCGCGCGCGCACGTGTGCACGCACACACACACACACGCACGCACGCACGCACAAACATGCATACACACGCTCACCTCCCAGTCTTGTCTGCTATACTGCCCAGAAGGGGTTTGATGATGGCCGACATGAAGTTTTTAGTAGCAGTGATCACACCGGTCTGTGACGGGCGGAGTCCCAGGTATCTCAGATAGATGGACATGTAGGGGGAGACACAGGCCATCCCTGCAGCAACAAAACATGCGGATTCAATAGTTTCAATTTTATAGAAGTCAATGATAGCATGCTGCTTAAGACAAAACAGGCACGAATACAGTTTAAGACGTTTTGAAACTGAACTTGTCCAGATATCATGAAAAGGCTCAGTGTGCGATATTAGTTCGTCTCTTATGATATAGTATAGTATCGTATCAGTATATAGAATATCATGAATCATGTGATTTCGACAAATGTACGTCTTGTTGAAACAGAACCGGAGGGGTTTCAAGAGATACTGAAATTCTTTTGATGTCTCTCTGAAAACAAGCAAATATATCAGATGATCTTTAACGTTATCTAAGATAAGCGCCGTGCTTGCCAGAAAAACTTTTCACCTACCGGAGAAAAAGAAGAAGAAGACGGCCTTGACGACCAGAAGGTCTCCATCCACACAGTCACAGGATGGCATCATGCTGAGATGGCAGCTCACGGGCACCGTTCGCACTGACCGGTCACGAGCTGTAGTACAAGTATAACGTTACCACTTTATTGCCTCAAAAATTAATGTCTTTTCGCTGTGTCTGTGTGTGTATGTGTGTGTATGTGTGTGACTGTGTGTGCGCGGGTGTGTGTGTGTGTGTGTGTGTGTATGTACCCATGTGAGTGACTGTGGGTGACATCAAATTTTGACAACCTATTGGATTGGCACAGGGTTCGCGCCTTTTATTGTTTAAAGTATGGGGTATAAAGGCCAGATAAGAAAACTAGCGCACACATTATACACGGAGACACGCACGCGCACGCACGCACACACACACACACACACACACACACACACACACACACACACACACACACACAAACACACACACACACATATATACACATACATACATACACTGTGCAACTCCATACGCCCTAGTCAAACAGACCAGGTTGTCGCAATAATGAGGAGATTTAACGTTATGTAACACTTACCACAACAATCAGAGTACACAGTGTGACGTCCATATCTCCCTTCCAGTCGTTGTTACATACATGTCCAGCAACTTGCCTACTCGTCAAAAGACATGTAAAGTTTTAAAAGACTCTGAAGAAAATTGCAAACGGGTGGAAGGAGGCATTTATGCTCCTCAGAGACTAGTAACGCTCGGCATTCCACAGGACCCAGCCTTAAGGTTTGACCGTGGGAAACGCTCCTCCTTGACCCTTCCCCTCACTACAAGTAATTTGCATGTATGTCGTTGGACCAGTTATAAATTCGGTGTACCTGAATCTAACTGCCAGCAAAGCCCCCGGCGAAAGCTTTGCTGTGCTCACAGAAAACACTAAACCTGTCTATTGTTGTTTAATAATAACGATCACTGATATAAAACGTAATTTTTTTTAATGAAGACATGAATGTGGTTGTCAGAGGTCCTGGGTTCGCATCCTGTCTAAGTGCCTTGCTACCGATCTTGTGCTCCAATGGAGGCACTTAACACGACTTTCCCCACTCCTACCAGGTGTACAAATGGGTACCTGACTTCAGTTGGGGAGGTAAAACGGGACGGGAGTTAAGGGTTTGTGGTCTGCCACTTAATACCGTGCCCTTGACACACTCTACTCTACTCTACTCTACTCTACTCTACTCTACTCTACTCTACTCTACTCTATTCTATTCTACTCTACTCTACTCTACTCTACTCTACTCTACTCTACTCTACCCTACCCTACCCTACTCTACTCTACTCTACTCTACTCTACTCTACTCTACTCTACTCTACTCTACTCTACTCTACTCTACTCTACTCTATTCTACTCTACTCTACTCTACTCTACTCTACTCTACTCTACTCTACTCTACTCTACTCTACTCTACTCTACTCTACTCTACTCCGGATGACAACCCACTGCCCCCTCGGCCTTGAAAAGGGCTATGGCGCTACCTGTACCGGGCATATGTAAGGATCCGACTCATTTCCTGTGCCTTACGCATGTTTTGCAACATTTGAAACTCTTTACTAGTACAAGTAGTATTGCATTTTCAACGGCTCTTCAATACTTACATCTGCTTGGAGATTAGTGCTAGTATGTCAACAATGACGCAAGCTTTGTTCAGCAGACTTCACCATTTGGGACAAAGGGGCTAGGCAAATTCACAAATAGTAATAAAAATAAATCACCCGCTCACACGCTCGGCCGTAAGTGGTGTCATTATCAATACTTAGGACTATTAAGCTGTAACCCCAAGAAATCCTATAAACAAACCTTAAACTTTAGACTGAACGATTTGTTCTTACCACCCTGCAATCAAGTGGTACGTTCTCATGAGGTCGACCAATCAGAGCGGCTTCCTATGTATATATCTTCCAGCTGGCGAACAATCTTCCCATTCCCACTCCGGCGGTCTAACAAGTGGCTCCTCGGCGCGGCTGGGCAATATAAATGATATCAAAATAAAGATGTCTGGCTTCGTCTTGGAGGGAGTCGACGTCCGTTCGATCGTCGCGTCTCACCTGAAGAAGCACGGCTACGTCGACGTCACCGGCGACGCCCGGCTGCGTCAGGTGTGCCGCACCAGGTTCGGGAACTGCCGGCTGCACCAGTGCCTTGGGGAACAGTGCTTACCTGTGTGTCTGGGCCACGTCTTAGCCCAGGTGCAAAACCCACCTAACGCGACTGAAAGCGATGTCTACAAACACATGGAAACGCTGTGCCACGTCTCCGTGTACTATCCGGGCGCCAAGAAACTGTCCGCGTATTTTTGCCAGGTAAGTTTCTACATATACTATACCTGTTACCTGTTGCAGATCTTTTGGTTCTACCATATACAGCTTGCCTTTGTTATGTGAAGTCTTGGTTCAATAATTTTGGATTCTGTTTATCTGTATACATGATTTGATGTCTCTGTCCAATGATTGTTAATCTGGTCGTCTGTGATATATGACATTTACTTATACATTTTCTCAATCTTCCGTTAAGTAC
This sequence comes from Branchiostoma floridae, assembly GCF_000003815.2. NCBI lineage: Eukaryota > Metazoa > Chordata > Leptocardii > Amphioxiformes > Branchiostomatidae > Branchiostoma > Branchiostoma floridae. The sequence goes on along the minus strand of NC_049979.1, from coordinate 12,418,417 downwards.
CTCTTGATTTTGTTAATCTGTACGTCTGTCCTCTTGATGCGTCATTCATCGTATCATTTTGGTGGCTTATAAAAAATGGAGTAGAGTAGACATCTTCGGGTTAGGTAGGAGTTACTACTCCATGGACTCGCTCATCAACCACTAGTACTCCTTAAATCTTCATTCGCCTGACGGTGATGGTTGGTTTGTAAGAGTTGTCCAGTACTTTTAAGTTGTACAGGACGGGATGGTCGGATAGAGCGCAAGATATTGATTCATTCTTTTATTCTCCCAGCTGCTGCCTCAATGTCTAAGACTTATTTCTGAGGAAGGAGCCCGGAACTCCGACTCTATCACGGACGTTAATGAGAGGCGAGATGTGACCGTAAGGAAGAGGAGGATCGGGGCAACCCTCCTGCACACGATGCTGCTGGCCGGCGGGTGTCACAGACAAGCCATGGCTCTGTGCGAGTCCGGAGCCGTGCCGGTGTTGGGCAGAATCCTGTCCGGGCAACAAGACGTCCCCTGGTGCCCATATAAGG
>NC_049979.1:12311466-12417796 GCF_000003815.2 Branchiostoma floridae | reverse complement strand
TCTTTCAGACGTATAGGCAGCTCCATAAGCAATTTACAAGAACGGCGAAAGTGAAGGAGACGAAGCATGTATTTTAAACTCTTGTTTTGACCAACCACACACACACGGCAACCAGTCATATATTTTGTAAATTGAGTGGGGAAAAAATGTCAGAAATGTCAATCCTGTTCTCAAGTTTTTTTGTCGAATAAAAAGGAGGAAAAGCGCGGACCACTACAGTCATGACAGTAGGGAGAAACAAAAATGCCGACTAAACGGCCACAAAAGACCCCGCGGCCGATTCATCTTCTTGGAGCCTTGAAAATGATGAGAACGACTGTTTTTTGGCGATCTGAGGGATCACACTGTTTTGTGCCTGAATCCCTGTGTTTTCTGATTTATCTAATGCCGAATCAGGATCGTGCTACCGGGAGGCTTCTTACGGAGCGGAGCAAGGGGCAGCTCCTGGCCTAAGCACATAGGCAGGAATCATGGACGGTTGAGTGCAGAACAAATCCACTTTTGATCAATGCGGCAAATCCTCGTTTAATTCAAAGTGGAAGGCAGTTTATTGTAGCCTGGTTACCATCCTATTTCTACCGGGGCTCCTTACACTCACTTCCCTAAAGGGGTAGCGAGTGTAAGGAGCCGGCCCGGTAGAATACGGATGGTACCCAGGCTAGTTCATTGTTCTTTATATTTGCGTATCACTTGGAAAGAAAAACTGATTGCTTTAATCTTATAGTATTCAAAAGAAGCCTATTGTTTTCATTTGTATCATTGAGTTTCGATAAAAGTGTTTATTACTTGCTTACTTACTTACAGATAGAGGGTGAGCTGTCGGAAGTCTGGAAGCGACACAGGGAAGCGGCACCTGGCGATGTACGGCACAAACTGCACCAAGCAGTGGACGGACTCATTACCACCCTAAGAAGTGGAAAGACGACCTCACAACCCACAAAAAGACGCAGACACGGCTACAAACAGTACTTTCAGTTTCCGGTGGTGTGTTCCTCTCCGGAGTGCTCTAACGTCGAGGAGGGCAGCAAGTTCAAGATGTGCGCCGCTTGCGGTCTTGCCAGGTACTGCAGCGCAGGGTGCCAGACCCACCACTGGGGGCACGGGCACAAACCCGACTGCAACGGGATGGTCGCGTTTGAGAAGGCCAACGGGACACGGATAATGTAGCGGCCACAATCGTCAAAAGTGATCTTGCCCAAACATATGATCTAGAATTTCAAGCTTGGACGGTCATAAGGAGGCATATAAGATGCGAGCCGATACTTGACTGTACAGACTATTCAGAACGATTGCATTCCATCTTGACCAGATAACCTTTGTATATAAATTTCATTTCTTCATCGTTAATTGTTCTAAACAATGTATCTAATCTATCTTTCTATCTATCTGTTCATCCATCAATAATATCTATCTGTCCATATGTATCCTCCATTCATCCCTCCACCCATCTCTCTTTATATATATATATATATATATATAACGTTATATAGTATATAGTACATAATATTATAGTAAATGTACAGCAGCAACATAGATTTAGATTTAAGTTTTTTGTTCTTTTACAAACATGTCCATCGTTACAGATAAAAGAAATAAAATATTTATATGCAAACCATCTACAAGTCTGGAGCACACTATACACAGACATGTCTGTTGGACCCGAAATGTAACGTCAACAGCCAGTTAGAAACTTTATTACCTCCATGAAAAATGGATATGTTGTTCATGTGTGTGTGTGTGTGTGTGTGTGTCTGTGCACGTTTCCGGATATTTGTGGTTAACATAACATTAGAACCTCTGGATGGATTGTTAAGTGATGAAGGTCAACAATCAATTTTGGGCCCCTGGTATGTGACCTTGGTACTGCAGCAGAACTTCCGTTTTTGTATCTTTTGGCCTGGACGTGCTATGGTCTTGATATTTTGGTGGCAGATGCATGAAATCTCACCACACCTGGGGACTTAATGACGTCACTGGTCATGTTTGGGTCAGTGCAGCGGTAAACTACGTAGGATGCTATCCAGACTACGAAAAGATGGCCTGTAAGACCTAGTACGTCTTAGATGCGTCAAGAAGGGCAATCCACAAAACTTTTACATCCAATTTAATTCTGACCAGAAAATGCACCAAAATGACAGTCTACATTCAATGTAAACCAAATCCTTATATATGCACCAGTACCTAAAAGAAACTAGTGTCAATTGTCTTCATTTAAACTTATAACGTTATATGTCTAAGCATGAGAAGCTTTCTTGTTCTTGGTCTCATGGCAGGCAGATCTCTTTTTAGTTTTCATAGAAAATAAGCAAATTAAGCATTAAGGGTGCGCTTATAAATCAGTCATTAAAAGAAAAGAAAGAGATAGTATATATCAGAGTGAAGCCTTACCCTGTGTACCATCCTTCAGCATTTTGCTAGCACTAAACAGGTGTCTCACCAAAGCTACCACATTGCCATTGTCACTGTGTCTGAACAATTTCATAGAGTGCTCAACAAATTTCATCGATAAACAAATCTTTTCATGCTTTGTTTGTTTTACAATCACAATTCTGTGTGGTTATAAGGAATAATGAACTGCTTTTGTTCACTTGCAAACAAAAGCAGCACAATACCTCTATACTGCACTGTTCCCTAAAACATACTATAACGTTACTCTAGTGATGATGGCAACATCAAAATTACAACATAAAATTGCTTCATTGCACTCAAGCAGCAGTAAACTTAACAACAGCTATGTAACAAGGCCCTCACAAAAGCAACTCAAGGGCATAAAAAAGGCAAAGGTCCTAGAGCCTGGACTTCTTGATTCTTTGTCCGTTAGCCAAACCACTCTGCTATCGAAGCCACATACAATACAACAAAGGATAATACGTGATCAGCATCATACATGTAATGTTATTTGCATCTGACCACAATAAGGGAAGCACAAGTTCAAATTTCTATGAAATGCACCATCTTGCAAACTAATCAGAAAATTCCCTCGTAAGCATATCTGAGCAGAGAGGGACAGCACACCCACCCAAGTAGGTGTTACTACCAAACTCGAGAACCTGGTACATGCACTCCAGGCCACTCCAATTCAATCTGTTGGTCCTTAATTTTTAAAACATGCTGACCTGGAAGATCAACATGAAAATAGATTCTCAGAGGAATGCTTGTACAAAAATTTTCAAAAGGCAAAAATACTACATTTTATAGTAGTGAGATTCTCCTCCCAGTCCTTTGTTTTCATGTTGTCCTCTTGCTGGACTTCTTGAGGTATGGAAAACCAAGGAAAAAATTGTTGTGGCCTCACCTTGAAAGAGACTGTTACCTGTTCTGTTTAACATTAATCAGTATTATAAAATTTAGTGTGAATACTCTTTACATGACAATGAAAATTTTCTCAATATTCAGACTTTTCTATAATGCCAGATCACGTTTATCCGTGGGGTAACCAATATCAGTAGTATTTAAAAGCTGGGTATTTAGGGACGTCAAGAAGACGGATGGTTGTTTTAAACTGCAACAATTTGAAAATATTGCAGTTTCAAACCATCGTCCATCCACTTGAATATCCCTAAACACCCGGTTTTTATATTCGGCTATACCTCCATTGATAAAGGTGAACAGCATTACAGTCCAATGAACCAGGCTCAATGAACCCATAAAAATATCACAAACCCACTATCACCTTTAGGGACTTCGTGTCTAAAATATATATAGTTCTTCAGTATTAAGATCACCTATTCCACAGCATTCTACACAGACAGACATGGAACATACACCACCACAGCTTTCTGACTATCGATGTTAAATTGCTATAATCCTTTGGATGATACCATGTACAGTATAGTTACACCGTTATCATCTTCTCATGAGGACACTTCAAAATAATGTTGTTTCTTTTAATGTTACACCTTAACCCTCAGCCTGCTAAGGTAGCTGTTTGGCACCAAATTTGTATTGGTGATGGGGTTAGGTAGCAGGGAGAAGTTAACACTGAAAGTTCACCTTTATTTGCGTTGTGACCTGTATCTGTTGCAGGGCTGTCTCCAGCTTAACATTTTTTTCTGTCCTACTCATTGTTTGGGAGCCCATGTGTTGTTTATTTTCCTGCTTAGATATGTCATTTTAAGCTTATTGAAGTACATTTTCAACAGTTTGATGTCATTTTTCAGATGGATTTCCAGATGTATTTTTGGTGTATTTTTGGATGTATTTTCTGTCCAACAAGCAAATTTCCGCCCTGAGGTGGAAAGATGGGTCCTGGAGGAGACAGCCCTGATATGTTGTTACCTAAGGCATATCAAGTCTAGGGACAGTGGTTCCAAATGGCAACATTTTGAAAGTACAATGTATTACAATTTGAAAATACATATCCATTTTGAAAACAATGGATATAGGCTACCCCGTAGATAAAGGTGAACTGCAGTTACAAGTGGTCTCTTCCAAAGTATGTTAAGAGGAAGGAAATGGAGTAGAAACGGTTGACGACCCTAAGGCAAGGGGAGCTGGTACCCCGGCTGTAGGTTACCCTCCCTCTTCTTCCCCAAACACGCTGTCAGAACCTCCACTGCTGTCATGACGGTATTGGCCTTGTCCTGACGACTTCCGACCTCTGGGTTGACCTCTACAAGGTCAAGGGCTGAGAGTAGACCTGTGGGGAGGGGGGAAAGGAAATGGGGTTTGTGTAATAAACCACAGTAATATGGCAATACAGTTAAGCACCATGTCTTTCCAACTCAGAGCTAAGCTAAGTATAACATCAAGTTTGGAAAGTCTAACCTACATATTACTTATGTTTAAAGAAGGTTAGATATCTAGATAATAAGGCACTGAAAGGTAAGACATTTTAGGTAGCATCCACTACCTTTCGTCAGTGACACATCACATAGCTCTCTCTGCTGTCTTACCTGTCCTGTACACGTGCTCAGCAATGAACATCCCCTCTCGGAAGGTCAGACCACCCGGTACTGAAGCACACAGAAGAGCATCATGGTCAGGGCAATGGACAACAACAAAAGTTAACACGACCCATTTCAAGTACCAGTACTGAAGTCTGTGCATTGTCAAATATAGTTTCATTGCCATCACACTGCTTCTGATACCCTCCACTATGTCGTACCAGGTTCAAGATAACATTCAATAACGGTAAGTGTGTTCTAGACCTATCCATATTTTACATATCCCAAAAGCATTTGCTTGGATCCCACAGACTTCCATCAAGTCAAAAATCTGAGTACCAGAGCTGCACATTGGAATTGATGTTCTAACAATTCTTTGCATTGAGGACAACTTTTGGAGCATTTTACATTAAAATGTGGGTTTTCTTGGGTGAGTTCAACATAAAAAGAAAAACAGTGTATTCCAGATCACCCTCGGTCCCCATTGAGTCAGGTTAGTAGCTCAGGTAATACTTAATTAACTATGTAGTATTCTAGTCATATAAGGCCTAATCATTTAGATAGGGACAGATACCAGACAAATAGACTAGAATGGCTGGAGTGAGAAAAAGATGGATACCAGCAACCTAGGCTACAGAATTCACCCCGGCTGAGCAAAGAGGCTTACCAGGAGTTCCTGTGGCACCAGTGACGGCAGGATCAACAGAGTCGATGTCGAAACTCATGTGGATTGGTCGGTCCCCTCTGAGTGGGAAAACAGAATTTACTTTGAACTATTGATGTCAATTACTGATGATGTAAATAGATTCAAGCATTTGGGCGCAGGGCCAGGTATTGTACATCATGAAAGACAAAGATGCTTGGAGAAGTAGAGTGGACCTATAGCTAGTCTGGCTATTAAAGCAGCCAGACATTATGATGATGATGATAATGTATTAGAGGCAGAGGTCCCAGAGCCTTTATGAAGCCATAGGAGCAGTAGGTTGCTACTCCACTGTGTCTAGAACAGGTATTGGAGGACCAAACTTATCCTTATAAGACTACCGAACGAAAGTAGGTTTCCATTTCACCCTTGGAGTAAATGCACAGTGAGGAAATTGCCTTTGCTAAGGACACAACGTCTAGCTAGGAATACCTCTTGATCCTGTGTCTGCTAGAGTATTTATTCACCCATTTATTGTCACTACCCCGACTACTACTAGGCAGAAAATTTTACCAGTCGACTCACTTTGGGTTAACAGCATCCAATGACCTGGCGATAACCTCATGGATGCCATATCTGTCCACCTCATGGATAGAGAAACTGGTGATGTTGAACTTTTGCAGAATGTAGCTGTAGAAGGGGTCAAGGTCATGTAAAGGTTGGCAATAAAAGAATAAAGCTTGTATTCTACTGTGTAATATATCATATAAGCTTTCTTGATATTTTGGAAAATAATCTTGACATTACATTTTTTTTACAGTTTGGCTTTTGCATTTTTTATTATGCGCTTTAATATGGTTCTATTTGTGACAGCCATGCACTACTAAGTTCTTGATTGTGCAGGTATGTGTAATTCCAACCCTCGTGAGACAGGGAACAACAGACAACTGACTAGATAGTGAGTGTGGCTGAGTCTGGCTGACAGCCTACTTACCGTTCACCTGGATCCAGGTCACGCAGACCTACAAAGGCAATGTCTGTGATGTTGAGGCTGAAACACAATAATATTAACTAGGCATATCAAAATATTGTTTATTTGACAAATAAATCAGGCTACCAGTAACATCTATGAGAGTCAGATGTTCCTTTCAGGCAGCATTCACTATCTTTTATTAGTGACTGACATCATATTCATGATCGTTCATTGTTGGTCACTCATGATGAAAGACAGTGGGTGCTATCTGAAACATCTGACTCTTCAATGAATTTATCCAGCTACTTGATTTAGCTTGTATTCCATAATGTTCTACCTGGCTGTCTAATCCTCATAAACATACATGTATTCAAAGAACAGGGTTAGAGCATTATTCTCCACGACTTTAGATGATCACAAATTGTTGCCACATATGGCATAGTGGAGTTCATAGCTTGGGTTCCATCCTAGGCCTGCTGGGTTTACACTTACTTGTTCAGTGAAACTAAATAATAAATGCATGTTCATGATAATAACGGTAAATGGAAGAGCTTACTCACCATGGTTTCAGCCAATCAAATGGTGACAAGGCTGTCCACGGAATCTGTTCGCCAAAGGAAATTGAAACTCAGTAACTAACCAACATCACTTTTCTAATGGTACGACCAACAGGATGACAAGAAGACAGCATGCCCGTAGCCAGGATTTTGCCTGGGGGGGTTCGTTTTACTCTATGGCGGACCAACGAGCGCCAAAGGCGCGAGGCGAGTACCGAAGGCGCGCGTTTCCTAGGGGGGTCTGGGGGCATGCTCCCCGGAAAATTTTGAAAATTGAACTCTCTGAAATGGCATTTCCTGCATTTTTGAGAGATTTTCAAAGGAGAAATCAGAGCCACTCACACAACTGCTTCAGACATTATTTTATTCGACGAAAACGAAAGATTGGGTACATCAGTTATGAAATGGCACGTCATCACTTCTCCGAACTTTTAACTGGCTCTGATACCCCATTCAATTTGTATATGACAACCGACACGAAAACTGGATGCTTTACAACGCTCTTGTACTTGAAATGTTTTTCCTCTTAGAAATGGGTGAAACTACATCGTGCCAATCAGCAGGCTCTATATCACTGTGCCTTTGTTGCACAACAATTGTACAAGATAAAAAGTATGGCATCTACATTTATCAATTAACTACAGTTCTATAGCTTATCTCGGCGCTGTCATCCACAGTCCGCCAAATAAGACTTCCGGGCGCCTTTTACCATAGCAACAGCTAGGCTTGACTTTTTTGACTGCGGTCAGCCACTTTCATTGCCACCCCGTTAAACTCCAGCTAGCTCCGGCCCGCACGGTCCAGCTCTTGCCAGCACGGTCCAGCTCCGGCCTGCTTTGATTCCAGCGCCGGCCCACACGTCCCAGCTCCGGCCCGCACAGTCCAGCTACGAGCTGGAATCAGTGCGGGCCGGAGCTGGACCGTGCGGGCAAGAGCTGGATCGTGCGGGTCGGAGCTGGAGTTCAACGAGGGTGATGGCGTGAAAGTTGTCTTTCTAACGCGTGCCGCGCCCCGCCTTGCGCGGGCCGGGTCTTTTACATAACAGTAGCACGCCTCTGCAAACCACAGACAATGTGAGCAATTTTTCTAGGATTGATATTGGACCCGTTGGAAATAAAAATTAGTCCGCCTTTTAAAAGTATTGTGCATTGAAAATACGGACCTTCGATAAAAAAAGCGGACCTTCGAGCCCGCGTGGGGGGTGCGACCGCACCCCCCGAACCCCCCCTGGCTACGGGCATGGACAGGACAACACTGGCACAGGGCTGTCTCCTGCTTTCAATTAATCTCCACACCCACTCATTGTTTGAGAATCCATGTTGCTAATTTTCATTGTTGAATCTGTCATCTTAAACATAGAAAAATATCTTTTCATCAATTAAATGTCATGGAGTTCAGATTTTGGGGAAGAAGGGCAGAAATTTTTGTCCTTCCCAACAGTTAAATTTCTGTCCTGGGAGGGACGGGTCCTGGATACAGCCCTGCACTGGCATGACAGACTTTTATTCCATCCATAACAACAACAAAAACAGCATTGTCAAAGGTGAGTCTTGAATTACGTGATTGTTGAGTGTGAAATACAATACCCCGTTTTACTCACTGTGTCTTTCAGCTGATTGACCAGGAAGGACAGCGGTGTGCCGTGGATGTTGCCACTTGGCGTGGTGAGTGGGGTGTTGATGTCAGCGTGGGCGTCGATCCAAAGGAGACACAGGTTGGGCTCGGCTTGTGCATGGCCGTGGATCGTCCCGATGGATATGCTAAAGAGGAGAAATCAACCGTGTTGCTTGTTCAACTGTGTGGTCCACAGAATATGGAAAATGCCAACATTGGATAAATAAGCCTGTGTGCTGCTGTCAGTTTGATGCATGTTGAAGATACCTTTCTAACTGTTGACACACCCACACAACTCACTGACTGAATGGATGTTTCAACCGGATGTTTCAACATTTACTTTTGTTCACATAGAAATTAGTACAGTGCTCCTGTGTGGCTTCAGTGTGGACATTCAAAGTCAGCAAGTCATAAATTGTATGGTAGGAAGGAAGGAAAGAAGTAGGGGTCTGTGCTTCCAATCCTAAGGGTCAGTTGGCTATGCCATCATTTCTGCCTGATGTCAACTTGTCACCCAGGACACAGTGCCCAGCATTTGACCCCAAATGATAATGTGCCACATAATGCATTGTGCCTTGCTATTGATGTCCTTAATTGGACTGGTCTTACTAGTTACCTCAGTAGTTAACTCAGCACTTTGGGTATCTACTGGCTGCAAAATACACCCAATATCATTATCATTATCGAACGATTGATTGATTGATTGTGGTTATAGAAAACGACCATGCTGTTACCCTATATTAAACAACAGTGTGAGCATTTAAGGGAGAAAAAGAGGAATCATGACACCCCTACCTGTGGTCCCCTCCCAACGTCACTGTCAACTTGTTGTCCCGTACTGCCTGCTCCACTGCTGCTGATACCTGCAAGGGACACAAATAATCATACAATTACAAATACAAAAATTTTAGGAATAAGCAGGTGGTCAAGGACAACATTCTCCAGGCCTTTACTTGTTCTGTTGGATTATTTACTACAGAAGGATCACTTCCTTGTCATGTGATCCAGGCTTAATCACCGACCCAAAGTAAGCCTGATAATGTACAAGTCATGTAATGCGCAGACTGCTACCATCTACAGTAGAAGTGAGGTCCATTGTATTGGTAACAGCAGTTTGCCTTTACTGTTGGTCATGACTTCAGAGTATCAGTTGATGGTCATGTGAGTCTCTTGTGCCGAGATCTTCAATCATATCTAATGGGGTATCAAGTTACATTCATGTGTGTGTGCGTATGTGTGCGTGTATGTGTATCTATTTATCTATTGTGTAGGTATCTGAGTGCTGTGTGTGTGTGTTTGTGTGTGTGTGTGCCTGTGTGTGTATTTGTGTTTATGCATATGAATGGAATGACAAGAAGCACAAGCAGTCACCTTCTTAGTTGCAGCGCCCACAGCTTTGGGGTTGAGAACATAGTTCCTCGGGTCGTCTTTAAAAACTTCAAAGTTGAGGTCGCCTCTGTCTTCCACATTGTGGCCTGCAAGTTCACATAGAGTTTAGAGGTCAGTGACATCATTTTTATAAAAGGTTCATTTCTGCCAGTAATGGCATAAGCAACAGTACTTAGTCTAGTAAATATAATAAATTGTAGTGATGCATAAACTACATTTAACACTGATAATGACATGCCTAATATGTTCTGCTAGTATACTGTACAGTACTAGGGCAGAAACAGTCCCAGCTGGGTCATCAACATCCAGTATATGGTGATGGTATTATAAATCAAACTTAATGACCCTTTCTTAGGTTTTAATGTACCATGGCCATGGGATCTCAATGTACCATGCAGAACAAAGTACTGACCTGAAAAACCTTTGTGTTTCCATTCTTAAGCTCATTCAACATTTTTTTAAAAACTTTTAATACAAAGCCCAGAGTCAGCTGTGGCCACTGTTATGGCCGTGCATAATGTTAACAGTTGATGTAACTCGGATAGATTTTACTGTTCAGAGTGGTTTTATATCTAAATACCAACCCTGGTGCTCTTTATCACTGGAATCCTCCCATATCGAATATGGATCTAGGGCAGAGCCTCTCAAAAAGGATATAATTCCCCAAGGTCTAAGCTTGGCTTGAGGTGGGATTTCTCCACATTTGGTTTGACAGTTCTATAAGGCTTTGAGTGCAATGGATTTTTCCAAAGCTTTAACGGGAATTCAGGAGCCAGTTGAAGAGGTCACTATAAATCATTCAAGTTTGCCGTGACTTATCTTTATGATTTGAGGACAAAGGACACATTCACAGTGAATTGACACTGCAGTTGAAAGTTTCAAACAACTATAGTAGTGCAATGCAAGACATGTTGATTGTGTTAAAAGTTCACAGAGGGCTCACTGCAAACATAAAACCACCAAAAAATTCTATGATTCACAGTATTTCAACTTTTAAAGCTGCTGTTGGTATTTTCCATGCTAGGTTCTGACTGATGCAACTAATGACTCACAGCAATTGTAATATTGATACACCATCATGCTATGAAGTTCTTTTGGGTTCTTGATGGCTTGATTATTTTAACAGAAGACCCTGGGAATGTCTTACACACAGAATGCTTTTCCCAATCGTGAATGCTTTTGAAAATATTGTTTTAAGTCAGACTTCCTCTCACACACAACTAGGAAATTTGTGCCTTTCTCAGTCCTGAATGTTAGCAATTTCTATGGGGAACATGAGCAACGTTTTGGAAAGTGTAAGGCAACTGCAGTTCTATCAGTGACAGTGCAAGTATCAGGTGACACTCTGAGAAAGCAATTGTAACATGAGCTAGATGATGACAGGGGCATTGGCAAAACAAAATAATAAATCAAGAGTCCTTGTCAAGAACCATATTTTTAGACCAATACAACATGTGCACTATAACAGTAACATTTTTTAAAAATCTACTGAGCAGGCATTGTAACGTTACTTATATTACAATGCTATCTATAGTACATGTATTAATTTTAAACAAGGTGGATGATAGTATTAATTTAATTGTCAAAAATGAGGTTAAGTAACACTAACAGGAAAAATTATCATCTTAAGGTAAAGCCAGTGTCATTCTTGATTTCACTTAACTCATGGGTCACAAGGAAGGAAGGAAGGAAGAGGTTTGTTGTGAGTCAAAAGAGTCTGTTTTCTTTAACTTTAGTCCACCTCTGATCAAGGAGCTGATATACCTACCGAGTTCTCTGATTTTCTCAATCAATCCTGCTTCTCTCATCACTCTGGGTCCCTGCTCAACCCCGGCCAACCTCTGGAATAGAGCATTAGAGTTCATGATACTACCAGTAGTCTTTGGACTCTAAATATCAGGTACATAATGTCTGTTCAACTGTCAAGCCACTTTGCACACTCTCAAAGTGTTTGTGGATTCGAGACTTATAGCTTAGACAGCCAGAAAAGCATCTGGCAATAGTAATCAATTAGGCAACTCTCTAATCCAGGTAAATCCCATGGTATAAAACATTTATGAGTTGTGGTAAAGGTTTAAGTGTGATTTATCTAGCCACATGATTATGATTTGTGCCATATCATAGCCTTTCCACAATATTTGGTAAATTCTGCATTCTACCTTATCGAATGTTCTGCTCACAGATTTTGTAATGGCACAATAGTCAAAGGCAGCACCAAGGCTAAAGGTGTTCTAAGGTGACTCAATTAATCAATAGTGGATAAAAATCAGGATTTGCAGTAGAAAACAGAAACTGATGATTTGCATATAGTGGTTTGGGAATGCAGGATACAAAAATTAATAACATATATGTCATTGGTGTAAAGAACTTGCAATTTGGCAAACTAAAACTAGTAAAAGAAAACAGGCGTGATATTATTAATCAGATACAAACAAACAATTTCGAGCCCCGTTACTGATAGTGCGCTGTCACCATGGTCAAAGGTTCTGTATCAAGTCCCCCTTTGGCCAAAGGTCCTACGTCATAGAGCAATGTTTATCTCATGTGTTATACAACTTTAACGTCCAATTAGTTTACTGGGACTACAATATTCGTGCCCTTACAAAGCGACTAGTGTGGGAGTTCTGGCAAACTTGCTAGGATGTCACCCGGACTAACAACTACTGTGCAACTACTGTGCACTGCAAACAACCTGTGCTTTGCAAACAAATATGACCATCAGTGACACAACAACTTCCGGGTTTACAACCGGCGCCTTTATATAGGTCATGTGCGGTTGATGGTGCACACAGTCAACTCGAAGCGTTGAAAACACACACTTTTTCAAAAGATGCTATTTCGCTCCAACAACGCCTGCTACATTTAAGGTCAACGTTCTGGTTTTTACTGGGAGGCGTGGCGCGAATCCTAACATGTGCGAGTGATAGTACCTGTCCCTTCTTGAATGGCGCGCCGATGATGGCGACATCCCTGCCGTATGATCTGGAGTGTCGTAGCTGTTGCTGGCGGCCAAATCTCCTCAACAGTCCCGACCCACACATCTGTAACGTTCTCCTACACGCCATGTTTCTCGACGACTCGATATCAATCCACCTTGACACGACTGTGTGTGACTTCACAGAACCGACCCGTTTTTCCACAGGAATTTTCCAGTGCAGATTACAGCATGAAAGAAAGAAACATGATCACGTTGTGTCCACGTAAGAGAGCGACCGCGACAACCAATCAAAACACAGCAGGATCAGCCATTTGACCAATCAAAGCTCAGTATTTTGACTACGCCCATATGACAAACAACACATGATCACTTGCCCTATTAAAAAATAGGGGTACTATTCTGAATCCTTTGTATTATGCATTCAATATGTAATGATAAAAATGTTATAGACACGAATATGACATAATGTATTAAATCATAATAATGTTTGATTAGATTTACTTCTGATTTACTATTTTATTTTAGTTTAAATGGCACTTAAAAAATAATACTACCTCTATGGCTTCTAGTGGACTACTCCAAATAATCCACACTTCCGCCCAATGACGATTGTTCCCGCGAAAATTTCGCGCCAAATTCGACCACGTGAGACTCGCCTGGACAGAGGTATTCATTCGTACATTGCATAGCACAGCAAGGAACAACATGGACGGATTCGACGACCCCGGTATCTTTTTCAGCGACAACTTCGGCGGCGACGAAGGTCAGGATGAGCAGTACATCCACAACACCCAGACCAAGAAGAGGTTCAAGGATTTCTTGAGGGAGTTCCATGAGGGAATGAACTACAAATACCGGTAAGAAAGAGGATTTTTTTGTCTCCGGGACGCCATGTCATGTTGGCCAAGGGTCTGGGTGTGTACATAATTTTAGCAGGAATATTCTCCCTTTCCTCTACCTTATAGGTGAATAAACGCATACCACTTGTGTCAAACGTTAAAGAGTAGCTTAGCCTAAGCTTAGCCATGCTTAAAACATACATAGGCCTGGTGTTTTTGTAGGAATTTCAAAACGCCATTTGTGATTTAATATTTAAATCACACTACGTATTCAGCCCGAATAGTAACTCAGTATTTACTTTTAACATGTACAGTAATTTATCCCTACTAAAGAATTACAGTTTGATACAGTAGTGTTTCAAACGTGGTGTACTTGTGATATCAAAGAAGTGAACAGCATGGCTTAGGCTAGAAATGTGTTTATCCTTACCCAGGCTTTGTCACAAAATTGTGTGGGGTTCGTTGACATTTTTCGCGGGTGTTCTGCGCAGTGCATGCTGGATCCAAGGATTGGTCTCTTTAATATTCAAGTAGATGTTAGGGTGAAGAAATCGTACCAATGTGCTTTTCTGACTGTGATTATTAAGTGAATGGGAAAAATAATAAAAAAAGTTGCCACAATGACCATGTGGTCTTTATCAGCTTATGTAGAGTTGGTCACTTGTACAGGTTTGACTGTATATCAATAGCCAGGCAGTCCTTATGTCGAGGTGGTCACTATAGGTAGTGCAGGTTTGCAGGTGGTCATAATGTCGAGTGGTCACTTGTATAGGCTTCTTTGTATGTCAATGGCCAGGTGGTCCTTATATAGCGGTGGTCATTACTGGTTTATAGTAAAGGTTTGACTGTATATCAATGGGCAGGTGATCTTTATGCACAGGTGGTCACTAGTACAGGTTGGACTATGTAAAAAACAATCACAATGGTGCCAGAATGGCCAGATGGTCCTTATGCAGAGTTGGTCACTGGTACAGATTTGACTGTGCTAATGTACACATATTCTTCCTGTGTTACAGAGATGAGCTGAAGCGTCATTACAACCTGGGCCTGTACTACATTGAGGTGGACGTCGGGGACTTGGCTAATTTTGATGAAGAACTTGCAGACAAGCTGCGCAAGGCACCATCTGAACTTCTCCCACTGGTAAAATATGTTTCATGTTCATCTTATTTTCTGTTGTACCAGGTACCTGATCACCTCAGAAATACTGTTACAATCATTTCAGGATGAGTCTTGTATCAAGTTGTTCCAACAAGCCAGTTAATGGAATACAATCTACATGCAATACGATTGTATAGTGGGTAATGTGTCAAAGTTCAAGTCCCCGCAGCCATAAATGAAACAAGCCTGGCTATGGTATCAAGCATGTTTAGACTAAACCAGGTAAGGGGCTCTTAGATACCACAATGCTTCTCATTGCACATGTGGAGTTTTTAACTGTAACTGGCTTACTATGACAGGTTTATTTCAGAATAATTAGGTTTTTGTGTTCACTGCTAATTAACTTTCTCTTGTTGTGTTCTCCTAGCTGGAGGCTGCGGCGACGGAGGTTGCGGATGAGGTGACGCGTCCGCGGCCTGAGGGGGAGTCCGAGGTTCAGGACGTGCAGGTCATGCTGATGGACGACTCCAACCCTGCCACCATCAGGGACCTCAAGGTGCCTGTCTCTAGCCCTTGTTTATTTATTGAGATTCCATATTCCTGAAAGGATCGACATAGCTTGTGTATATCACCTTTACAAGGTGTCAATCCAGAGATCTGACTTTAAGGGTTGCCACTGTGTTAAAATGAGTGATAAACTAAAGCAAAATCAAAGTCCGTTGTGTCACCATCAAAATTTTATCAATTAAGTGGTTTTAATCACTCGAACCAGGAAGGACCCCTGTCCTTTTCGATAAGTGTGGCAGGTTCTTTAATATGGCTTTCCCCAAACATTGATTTGTTAATTTATTTGTTTTTTTTACAGTCGGATCAGATGGCGCGACTGGTGAAGATCCCTGGGATCATGATCGCTGCCTCAACGATCCGCGCCAAGGCCACCCGGATCACGATCCAGTGCCGCAGCTGCCGCACATTCGTCCCCAACATCGCGGTGAAGCCCGGCCTGGAGGGGTACCAGCTGCCCCGAAAGTGCAACACGTGAGTCAGCTAAAGGTCTTTTTTGGAATGTTTGCAATTTTTTCACTAGAACCCTAGTAGAGGAACTTCTTGTTTAACATCCAAAATCGTGATCCTGGAATTTTGTGACACTTGGTGACAAAGGTCTCATTGTTCAGTGTTTTATACATTAAGAGAACAACAATGGGGTCAAACAATACAAAACTATGACACAATTACACATCATTAAATCATTAAAAAAAGAATTACATGTAAGATTAATGATTGATTAGTGATTACCTAAAGCATAATCAAAGACTTTTGTGTCACTGTTAGAACTTCATCAATTTAAGGGTTTTGGATTTTTGGAACAACATTTTGTGAATTCATTTATGGTGGGTTTTCATTGCAGGAAAAAGGATGTTTTCGTCGTATTTAAGATTCATGGTAGAAACAATTCTGTAGTGCAGTAGTCTTACAAGGGGGTGTCATGAATCAAGGATGGAAAGGTCACCAAGAAATTTTAAAGATTTATTGCATAATGGTATTTTGTGTTTCCCAGGGACCAAGCGGGGCGCCCCAAGTGTCCGGTGGATCCCTTCTTCATCGTGCCGGAGAAGTGCACGTGTGTGGACTTCCAGACGCTGAAGCTGCAGGAGGCGCCGGAGGCCGTGCCGAACGGGGAAATGCCGCGCCACCTGCAGCTGTACTGCGACAGGTGGGGCATGCCCACTCAGCAGAGGGGGGTCTCAGATAGTCCTTTTGAGATTTTGAACAGCCAGTCTTTTTCTCTGTACCGTTACTCAGGTCCAGATCGTTAGTAACTCAGCAACTGGGGAATAAATTGTGCCAGGAAGTTTATACTGTTCAATGGTCAAAAATATGTAGAATTTTATTGGGGGAGGACGATTTTAAATGTATCAGTCATTCAGTAGACAAAGCATTGCAAGTGTGGGCAATTTATCTGAAATTTCCAAATGTAAATTATAGTTATTTTGTGCTGTCACTAACATTAGTATGATTGTCATGGCACATTCATTCTGTTGATTGACATGGTCTACAGCTTGATAAAAGCAAAGAAACATGAAGACGCTAACAGGATTGAGTATCCTAGCTATGGTATATTTGACTGGTAGGCTGGGATAAGTTGCAGTACTCTGTAGCCAGTATTGCTCTTGTTTTGGTCCTGTTGGCTCTGGCAAATTCTCTGCAGTTCTAACGCAGCCCTTTCTGTGTGATTGATAGGTCAGGATTGAGTGTTATGCTGTGAACTTGCTGTCAGTATTGCACTTATCCTGGCCTGTCAATTATGGCAGCTTCTCACCAGGGTGCAGTCAATGACTGGTAGACCACATGTAGGCACAACACAACACATGCACACACACAACACAGTAAATACAGCCTGCAGAAGACAGGACTGTAGGGTTATGGAGTAGCCATCTTTAGTGCTAATCGTAAGACCAGACTGTTTTAGAGGTGAACCCTTTCCAGGCTTCTTGAACTCATCATCATGGCTCTAGGGTGTAGGAGGCTCTGTGTAGAGGGATCGTTGAGGTGGTTTTGTGGACTTACTAACCCCACAAACTTGTGTTCCTCAGGTAGTTCCTAACCTTATCCTTATGTTCTTATGTTAGGTACCTGTGCGACCGTGTGGTTCCAGGGAACAGGGTCACCATCATGGGGATCTACGCTATCAAGAAGTCAGCAGGAGTCGGCAAGGTACTTTTATCTTCTGTCTTCCTTGGATAACTTTCTGTGCCACTTAGAATTTCGGTAGGAACAGGGTCTGTGACAAGATAGTAATTTATGAAGGTACCAGTTACTTGTCTATGTCGACTGATGCGTAGTTATCTTCACCAAAGTGGCATAGATAAATTACATATCTTCACCAAAGTGGCATAGATAATTTTAAAAGTCTTCCTTAACAATCTGGTGATTTTAAAAGTCTTCCTTAACAATCTGGTGGCTTGAACAAGTTATAGCAAAGGGTAGATCAAAATCTTGACAATTGTTGCCTTTTGTTCCATCTGGCAAGAACGAAAACATTTGAATATACATACCAAAATACAAATGTAACTGTAAATTTGTTTACTTCCACAATGGTTTTATTATGTTCAAAATGTATGTCAAATGATCTTTCCTTTAACAACAGAGAGGTGCCCGGGACAAGGTGGCGGTGGGCATCCGTAACCCATACCTGCGGGTGGTGGGAATCCGTGTGGACATGTCAGGCCCGGGGAGGAGCAGCGCGGGCGCTGTCACGCCCATGGAGGAGGAAGAGTTCCGCCGAATTGCCACGAAACCAGACATCCACGAGATCATCGCCAAGAGCATCGCTCCCTCCATCTACGGGAGCCTCGGTGAGTATGGCAGTCTTCAGTAGTCTGAATCACATCTCTATCAGCATATTTGTGAAATTAGTAGTGTCTAAGGTTATGGCTGTGCAGTTTGTGATGCATCTAATAGAGGGCGCTGTTGTATTGCCACAGCTCTCTTACATGTCTTTTTGTATGACCCAAGAGTCATTAAACAAACTTGTCAGCTGAAATTTATACACATAGCAGCCAACAGATTAATTTTGGATAAATATTGCACTTTGGACAAACACTTCTCACCTTTGACAGCTAATACTTACAAAATTGATACTTAAAGAGAAAAGCTTCCATGCCATAGTAGCGATCACAATGGCCCCAAGCGGGGGCGTCACGCGTCATCAAAATTTTAAAAAATCCCGACTTTTTACATTAGTCTTCACATTGTTTCATACACTCTTCAGATTGTTTCAAACAATTTCATCTTGTTTTGTTCATCCTATGTTTCAGACATCAAGAAGGCAATATCTTGTCTACTGTTTGGAGGATCCAGGAAGAGGTACAGTGTTTCTTGTGTGAGGCTTGAAGTAACCTAAACAAAGGTTCAGACAAACAAACAAATGAACCATGCGTGTCTGATGGTTAGTGTAGGTAAACTTAGAGCTTATTATATCTGATGTCGACCTGCACTGGTCCATGATAAAATTAGGTAACACCACGGTCAGTAGCATCAAATTCTTAGAGCAATCATATCAGCTACGAAATTGTTGAAATTTATAACTTTCATTCAACACAATAGCAATTTTGCTCGCCTTGCATCTTCAGTCTCACAGACCTTCATCAGGACTGGTGATTCATTGAGCTACGAAATCGTGCCCAACTTTAAAAAAAATTGGGAACTGAGACATTAACATTCTCCCCACTGCCTAACCCCATAACCAATACCAATTTGGTAACAAACCTTAGAAGGCTGAGGGTTAAGACGGTTTGATATTTCTCTTGCAGGCTCCCTGATGGTCTGACAAGGAGAGGTGACATCAACGTGCTCCTTCTGGGAGACCCCGGTACCGCCAAGAGCCAGCTCCTCAAGTTTGTGGAGAACGTCTCGCCGATTGGGGTAAGATTATCCCTAACCCACGGTGCAATAATCTAGTGGGTAAAGCGCATGGCTATCTCCATCTTTAAGTTTTTTTCTCCATCACTCTCATTGTTTGGGAGCTCATGCTCATTTTCATTGTTAAATCTCATTTTAAGCTCATGAAAACACATCTTCATTCAGTTTCCTGTCATGAGGTTAAGGTTTTTGGAATGGCAGACAACCCTGGTAGAGCACATCCTTTCCATTTGGGATGTTGTGGGTTCAAACCAAAGACTTGGAAAGCGTTTGAAGGATTGTGATCAGCAGTTGATCATACAAGTAACAGGCTTTCTATGGTGCTTCAGCAGAACTTCCAGTTTTGGTATCACAAGTTCTGAACATGATAGTGGGAGGTGGCTTTCAGGCTGGTTTTGACCCTCCAGTGACTTTCCAAGCTTATTCTGAATCTTTTAGATTCAATAACTCAAGAAGGGATTTGATGATTTGTAATTTGTTGGTAACTTGTTTTGTGTGTTTTCCCCTGCAGGTGTACACGTCAGGGAAGGGCAGCAGTGCGGCGGGTCTCACAGCTTCCGTCATGAGGGACGCTGCTACTGTGAGTCTTCTACACTTTTGCAGCACTTTGTACAGAGTATTTTCACATGATATCATCTGTGTCCGCTTCTTGGTTTCTGTCCCTATTTGTATTTCAGTGTGTCATAGCTTGGTCACTTGAGAAGCTTCTGACTCTTTTTATTGACCACAAAGTAGAGAATATTAGGTATGATAAAGCAGTCAAACCTCAGATGAAGCATGGCGGTTCTTTGTTTGCTAGAACTGCATAGCTCGCTTGTTAAGCCATTGTACGTTTTTTTTATATTCAGAGGTTTACGCCCGAAGCACCCTCATAAATGGGACTGTCCCTAGATCCATGGAATTTGATCCAGATGGCCAAGCAGTGGGGCTCCTGCCACAGGGACATGAATATTGGAGGAACACTTAAAAACTGCTAGGGGGCAGTTCAGTATCACCATGACTTATATTAGAGGAACACTTAAAAAACTTGGATGTTACTTTTGTAGCATAATGCTTTGCATTGATGTTGTAATTATGGTGCTTGACATGAATGTGTTTTCTTGCTGACAGCGTAACTTTGTAATGGAGGGTGGAGCCATGGTGTTGGCTGATGGAGGGGTGGTTTGCATTGATGAATTTGATAAGGTGAGTTCAGCTTCAGTGCTGTCAGTAACAGAGAGGGTTGGGAGACCCAAGTGAAACATAGTATTGAAGCCTATTTTCTTGTATGTCAGAGTAGTATCATATTAAAATTGTAGTGACAAATAGCTGATATGGGAATTGTTACAGATTGACCTGAAGTTATCACTATGAAAAAGTCATTTATAATTTTATTTCCCGACTGGAAAAGATCCAATATTGAAGGATCTTGGACACTTCGACCCTAGCTGAGTCGGGTAAAGCCTAAAGGTTTGGTAAAGGACCAAATCATTGTGATCCCAATGTTGCATGATACTGTGTTTTGAATTTTTTATGCTTACTATGCTAGTGTTAATCAAAGATGAATTTCCAGTGTCTTTTACTGCAGCCTTTTCGTGCAGGAAGAAAGGATTTCTTCAGCCATCCAGTGTAGTTTGTAGCTTACCTGCTAGGGGGCAGTTCAGTATCACCATAACTGTGTTTTCTCCCTGTTGCTGTAGATGAGGGAGGATGACCGGGTTGCCATCCATGAAGCCATGGAACAGCAGACAATTTCCATTGCCAAGGTCAGCAGCACAAGTTCACAGTAACATGAGCCTAGTTAACAATTTTATTTTTTGCGATTTCATATCTGAAGACTACTTGTAAGTGGACTTAAAACAACCATACACAGATAAGTACAAATGTTTAACAATGTATGAGAAAGAAAAACATTTGATAAGCTAACTTGCCGCATGAATTACAAAGTTTATTAATCTAATCTGGGGCTTGACTTCTTTGAAGGTAGTGGAGTATGAAATGACCCACATTTTGAATATAGGGTGGGCTGGTTGATTATTTTATTCTAGAAGGAATACTGTTTTGGTAAGTCATTAGGATGTGAAAAGCTTGAACAGATTGCCTTGGTAAGCATCTGCTAAAGCTGTTGTCCTGGATAATGTTTGTGACAAAACTTGTGTTTGAAAAGGAACCTAGTTCAGAGGTCATCAGAGAAACTCGGCTTAAGTATAAAGGTGGGACGCACTCAGTGGGAGTTGTTTTCGGTCTTTTGCAGGTTGGGAAACTCTCAAAGGGAAGTTAAAAATTCAAAGGGAAGCTATAAAACCAACGTTATGATGAAACCTTCTGGATGGTTTGAGGTTACTGCTGGATATATCCAACCAGGAAACCAGCTGGCTGTCTTGCAGAGAAGCTTCAGTTTTTTGTACTCGTAAAATTTCAAAAAGCGACAATTGAACCAACGTTTTGATAGACGTCTGTAAAGTTCAAGGTCATTTGTGGATTCTCTCTGATAGGGCAACTGCCTCCCTCTGAAGAGATAACACAATTTTTCATGGGTAGGAAATTTAGAAGAAGACAGAAACTCATTGAATTACAAAGAACAATAAAACCAGTGATAAAACTAAAGTCATAAAACCATCTTCAAGATTCAGCATTGTTGCTTAATACTTCCTTCCTAGTCAACTCTCTCTCCCCCGCAAAAGTCAAGGTCATGTTAGTTGGTGATCAGTAATAGACTCTGTTTAAACATTGGATAAATCTTTCCTGCAAATAAGATCTCAGAGCCTTAGGAGGTTCACTTTAGTGTAAATACTTGGATGAAACGGAAATTCAATGGTAAACCTGACTAGACCCGAAATACTGGGAATTCCACTGGACTGCATTTGTAGTTGACCTTGAGTTGCTCCTCGCCACAGCCACACTCAAAATTAGCCTTGTAGGGGTCCAAGTAGGCAGCTCAGAATAGAATCAAGATGTTAAGTGCTCTGCAAGTGGTGTTTGAATCGCAGAGGCTTTCTGGGGTCCATGTTTTTACCAAATGTGGTTGTTACCCATGGGACACTTATAGTAGGGAAGTGTGTTAGGATGATGTCTACACTTGAATAATCTAGCAGGAGGTGGAGAAACTAAGGCCACACCAATATAACTTGTTGCTTCTTGGCTGTTAACCATCTCCCTGCAGCTTAGCCCCATAAAAAGTTGCCAGTACATCTGTAACAGGTGCTTAGAGATGGTGCCCATCTCCATTTCTTTAGCCCTTGGGCCACATGGTTCGCACAATTTAGAACTTTCAGGGGAGGTTAATACTTTAGTGAAGTTAGTTCTTCTGCCAGCGCTCTGTTTTAGTCTTGGTCTTGCTGTATTTTTACTTTGCAGATAAATGTGCAAAGGTTAGGTCTAACACTAACATTTCGTTCAGTGTGATATAACAAACTGCTTTCACACTGCGTGCCTGCGAAGCTGATGAAAAGGCAGTTATTGACTGTAAAGCTATTGCTAGAGAAATGTAAGAGAACAGACAAATGTATTAGTTTGACATGATGACTGAAGAAACGAGTGCAGCTTGAGTTTGTAGTGGTTAGGGAATGGAAGAACAGGTGCCCATGACTTCCACGGTTCATGATAAACCATTACCATATGTTGGTGTTTTGCAACAAAGTTGAAGTCCTACGTGATCTTTAGCACAAACATACTGGCGGTTTGTTTTCGTGAGATTGCTGGTTTGTGACATGCACATTCTTTTACTTGTAAGTTCAACTTTTGCACATTTTTTGTAGTGTTCAGAGGATGTCATCCATAAAATCAAGTCAGTGTGGCTTCAGTAGAAACAAAATTATGGAACTGACAAGAGAATTGCCTATAAGAGAAAGACCTTCAATCCTTTTCTTTACGACTTTGCATGAGTTGCTTTTTAGAGAGATGTGGGTGGAAAGCTGTCTTAAGCAAAAGCCATAAAAGTCTGAAGAAGAAAAACGACAAATACACAAGTCTTTCACAACAGAACAACCCTTGAACTGCGAAGATACATGTATGCCTGATTTACTTAGTCTACAACAGGATGCTTGGATGTGCTTATCTGAATTTAGCCCTAGCATTTGTAAGACTAGACAGATCAGGAGACAGTAACAAAATATAGTCCTTGACTGAGCGTAGTAGAATCCCCGAATGGGAAGATAAGCTCTCAAGGCTGATCAAGTTGTTAATCCATGCTGAGATGTGCTTCCTGGAATTTGGCCCTATCCTTTGTAAGTTCGGACAGAAGAGTTACTGGTAGAGACTTCTTCTTGATAATGGTCCTTGAACATAGTTGTATCCCCCACTGGGAAGATGAGTTCTCAAGGCTGATGGAGTTTTTAATCCTTATGAAGATGTGCCTCCTGGTATTTGGCCCTGACCTTTGTAAGGTCAGACAGAAGACAGTCAGCCCTGAGAGCCGTGCCTCCAGCCGAGAGACCTTTGCCTTGACCATGACTCTGCAGGGGGGAGCTCTTCTCCTCGTTACATAATATCCAGTAGTCTAGGATAAAAACTCCGAGGACCTTGGACGTCCATGTTGAATGGGTCCAACTCCCCCAGAGAGAAGAGGTAATGATTTCTTTCAGGGATGGATAACTCTGGCATTCAGCCCCACCCTGCTCTTTGACCTTGACATTCAGGCATCTTGCAAAGTCAGCAGAAATGGCACCAGCAGCTTGGAAACCATCTGATAGAATTGTTGTTTTTTTGGGTGATCTTTTGTACAAAGATTGGCACCAGAAAAGGATCTGATAATCTTGTTTTCTTCTGTGAACTTTTTTTACATAAATGGCACCAGTTGCAACTGAAAGGATGTGATGGAATTGACATGTTTTCTTCCGCGAGCCTTTGTTCTCAGAGGTATCTATACCCATGGCCATATGTTAAAAGTGTCACCAGCAACTAAGAAAATGATATGACAGTATGGGCATGTTTTTCTTCTGTAAGCTTTTGTAATTCTGAGCATATCATGGTAAATGTCACATGCAATATACCACATCTGTGGGAGTGGTGAAGAATGAACCCAACCGAGTGGGCGGTTTTCCATTAACCCAGCAAACCTTCCAACACAAAACAGAATCACGATACTTTTCAAGCTACTGAAAGTTCTATTTACTGGTATATGTCAATGTGATGTGGACAACAATCCTTGCATACTAATATACATTGTACATGTACATCATGTATGCATAATGAATCCCTTGGCTACAAACATGCCTTCTTAAAATTATGTGAATACATGTATGTAGTTTGTGGTTCTTTTGAAGCTATCTCTTGCACACAAAAACTGTTAGATTGATTGACGATCAATGAATTTCACATAAAGCTAAACCTGTGTTCTTGCATTTTCGTACTCAGGCCGGCATCACGACTACGCTGAATTCCCGCTGCGCTGTCTTGGCCGCGGCAAACTCAGTCTTCGGTCGCTGGGACGACACCAAAGGAGAGGAGGTAAGACCCCCTCAAAGCTTAGCCTCTATAGTAGGCTCCATCGCAGGCCTGTTTTTACTTTGCTATTAAGTATTATGTGTTTGTGTGTGTGTGTGTGTGTGTGTGTGTGTGTGTGTGTGTGTGTCACGGTTTCTTGTTTTTGATTCTCTCAATTTTTTTTAGATTTCTTTGATAAAGTCGAACCTGTACTGAAGAACATCTCTGGATGAGGACCGCCATAAAGTTTAAATGATTTTTTTCCCAGCAACCAAAGCATTAAGAATCCTGTCAACAGTGTCCACCTCTCTACTGTGATCATTTTCTTCTAGTCAATCAAGTGGTCACTACAGGATGTACAGGTCTGACTGTACCTGGTACTGGGTTAAAGCTTGGACAGCTGCAACCACCAGGGAACAGAGGCCTGCCCCTCCCAGTGGCACAGGATGGTACCTTCTGGAACAAGTTGAACTGTATTTCCAACACAAAAAATTTGACATATCCAAAAATGATCAGCTCCAGTCTTTGTCAAGGAATGAACAATCCATTGCTTCTGTGATGTCACGTTATGTAGATAGCACGCTTGACTAGGTTGTTTAGTCCTTACCAAGACGGGAGCTGATCAGTCGAAAAAATGGGTAAGTCCATTTTTTTGTGTGTTGGAAATTCAACTTGTTCCAGAATGACTTCCACCAACACAGATGAACTATCCAGTTAGGATGGTACTTCCTGGCTTGACGAAAGTGATGCAGCTAGCTGGGGTTGTGTGGAGTGACTCACTGCTATTATTAGTGCAGTTCATGACACGGTTGCTCCCAGACAGGAAGCACCTTGAGGTTTTAACTAAACTGTCTTGGTGGTCAACTGTCATGGTGGCCCTATTGTGTTAAAAAAAAAAGGTTGGCAGGAAAATTGATTACCTGCTTTATTTAAAGATCGGAAGATTTATCTCTGTCTCCGGCTGGAAGTAAAAGTACCTACAAGCTGCCTACATGTTTTGCAAGGGAAAATGCAGGCTTGCAATTCTGCAAGATACAAAATTTTAGGCTTAGTGTTATGAATTGCTGTTCAGCTAAATAACAATGTTCCATGATTCAATGTTTGCTTTAAATCTGTACCTGAAGGAAATGTAAAAAAAAAATTCAGAAATTCAAAAGGCAAAGTTGATTGCAGTAACAAACATATCAAAACAATGTTATGCTGTTCCATTATGGCCAAGTAGAATTTTAAAAAGAAATTCTTTGCAACCAAGGAATGTGGTGCTTTTGAAGGTGTGCTGTAATAGAAATGCTTGGAATATTTGTAGGTTTCACCTGTCTGTGGCCATTTCCTACGCTGCCATGGCAACTACAAGTGGTTCCTCCCTGTGACTGGGCGCTTCCTCCTTATCAGGAGTGCGGAATGTTGCTCGCCTAATTACCATGACTAATTCGATTAACCCAGATTTGGTGTTAGCACACTGTCAGATTAGTGAGAGATTATCTAGATTATCTGGATCATTCCTGCCAGGTGGCTGGGGACTATATAACAATCAGTCAATCTTCATTTCTCTACATTACAGACAGGTTTCCGAGTTGAGCTGACTTACCTACATGTACCTACCTAATTAATTACCCAGTCCCTTAACCAATCCTTAACCCTGGGCTGACTTATTAACTATAAATTTGTTGTTTTGTTTCATGGAAGGATGGAAATGTTCAACTTGTCATTTTGAACAATTCTGACGTATGGAGGTAATGCATGTACTTTGTCACCGCGAACTTTCAAGATTTACTGTATCTTGCTGGCCTAGTATCATATCTCATTAAATGCTTTAACTTTTGTGTAAAACATCTTCATAACCTAGACAGAACAAATAAAACAACAAACTAGCTAAAACAAATATAATAAACTCATTCCCTAGTTAGTTAAACGTTGCAAAAATATTCTTGACCATTAAAATCATTAAAAGGACTATGAGCTCAAGAATGGTCTGATTGGTCCAGAGAAGACATGTCTTTATGTAGCATAGCACCATTAATGTCAATAATGGCCAGTCAGGGTCTTTTGAACTGGTGTCACACAATAGGAAAATAGCTTGACAAGTCTGCAAGCTTTAAAGGAAGTATCCCACTGGATTGTGGTACGTTGGCAGCGGCGCTGTGTACCACAGTTCCAGTGAGATAACATGCTTAAAGGACATATTAGTAGGGACAGGAACCGGAAAAAGTTTTTTTCAATGAAATGACAAGTGCGAAGTAGAGCAGAGTTGTTAATTTCTACGGAACTTCTACTGTGAAACTTGGTCTCAATGCGACAACTTTCAGTCCGCCCCGATTTTTTCAGTTCCTGTAGACACATGTCAAAAACGACGGCATGTCAATCGCAGCTGCTATCTCCCAGAGTTGAGGACGCAGGTTTTCATTGACAATCAGGTTCAGGTCCACCAGAACCGCACCTGTACCTTTATTTTCTGTACCAGTGCCCACCCCTATTCAGCAGCAATACTGCTGGTGTCCTCTTGATCACTAATTTTTAGGGATCGGCCGAAGCTCACAGTTCATTGAACCCCATCTGAAGTGATGGTAGATTTTCAGCCAGACTCCCATGCAATCTTAAAATATGTTAAACTTCTGACGATCAAGATATTCGGCCAAAGGTCGTTGACAGTTTGACGCTGGCTTAGCCAGTGGAGCAGGTTTCCCCCTTCCCTTGTTTCCTGGACAGGGCTGCAAACAGGTCTGCTCTGGTTGACTGGAGAACAGAAATTATCAATTACTCCGGATTGTTCTTGGAACGCTCAAGTGGCGATCCCTGACAGTCGCACCTGGCAGGTGGATACCCTTCTTAGGGTTGGATAGTCTGAAGGACCTTTGTTTCTTAAGGATTGAGAAATTTCATCTTTGGACAAGATCTTTACAGTGCTTTTGACAAATGGTTGTGCCTGGCATGAGCGGAATGGGAGCCATGGAAAGTATCCATTGCCATTATTTACTACCATTCATGCAGCTTACATTTGCAAGGAGCATAGCATATATCTTAAGAAGGTAGGAAGGAAGGCAAAGGGTAGGATGTCCAGAGCAAATATATCTCAAGGAGGTAGTAGGAAGGAAGTTGAAGGGTCGGATGTCTTGCAGACAAGGGTTTGGAGGTGTGTTGCCACCTGTACTCTTGGATCACAATGCACCTGTCAGTGGTCCTGCCTTTGTAGTGCTGACAGACATGCTAACCCAATCTCCTGTGTTAATCAGGTGGAACACACCCGCCCTTTCCCCCCTTGTTACTGTGGCAGAACACCATTGGGGGAAATTGACAGGATACAGGGAAGGGGAGGGGGGTTGCCGAAGGTCAAAAGGTCACTTCAAGAGTCAAGGTTAAGAAATGGAACCAATTTTGCTGGGATACAGATAAGGCCCAAAAAACAGGATGAGTGCAAAACCTCAACTGTTTGATAGCGACGATCAAAGTTGTTCTCAGAAACATCCAAATGTGTTGTCTCTTGAATTACGAAAGTATGTAAAGACTGATCCATGTCATAATGAAAATTTCCTTGTCTTTGCTTTCATCATGAAAATGTCTCTGTTGATCGGAACTGTGATTACTTGCATGGAACAACAGAAGAAAACGCTGATGCTAAACCAAAAATAACATCTTAAAATACTTCCTATTTAAACCCAAAGTAACATTTCTCTTGTCATAACTTTGTTGTTAGAATTACTATGTGGGGTAACTGCAGGGAGTTTTGCCCCAAACCAGAGATCCTGTGCCCTTGGAAAAGGCACTTCACAATGACATTCCTCCCTCTGCCCAGGTGTAAAATGGGTATCTGACTTCAGTTGGGGAGGTAAAAGGCAGTGCCCTTGACACAGTGGATAACAACCCACTGCCCTAGGATGTCAATGATACCCAGCGTCCTTGGCAACTGCTTTGTCATCCCATGATGGTTTCTGGTCAGTTCTGACACACCTGCATTGGCAGCTTAGTAAATACTTGAAACGTAAAACCCATCTTAAAAAGCCCTCGGGACTACCTTAAAGCTTACCTTTCCCTTTAGAGTAACTACTTTTCTTGTGTTTATCTCCTACAGAACATTGACTTCATGCCGACCATCTTGTCCCGATTCGACACCATCTTCATCGTTAAAGACGAGCACAGTGAACAGAAGGACATGGTAAAAAATCTTTAGTCTCTTCCTAAGTCTCTTCCTGTAAGCATCACATTTATGTTGAATAAATGGAAGTGTGTATTTTCGATGTTTTTTCTGCATTGATCTTGATTGGGTGAGTTACTCCAGGTCAGACATCGAAGTTAGGGCTGCCCATTGACAAGCATGTTGAAATACACTGAATGAAGGCTTCAAAAAAGTACTAACCCATACTTCAATCTTAAAAATTCTTCTCCACCAGAAAGTCACTTGGGTCTAGTTTATAACCATTCAAAGAAAACAGAGGGTTGTTCTGCTCATTCTCCGAGAAAAGCTCGCTCTATGAAAGAAACCTCACCTCTGACCCCTTTTCCCTCCTGATACAACCAGTAGCACCCTATAACTAAAACCTGTCCTTACACCAGCTGAACTGCTGAACTGAACAAATTTTGACCCAAACAGGAAAGCTTAGACCCTACATGTCTCTTCTAACTCAAAAAGTCTCCAGATTGGGCAAAAATTTTCAAGGAAAAGAAGGATTTTCAAGGATTTTAAGTCACACCCAAATCGTCTTCCCATTTTTTGCCCTCTACCGCGCAACGCAACTCTGACGTCAGCCCTCCAAAGGCTGCTAACTTTTCTGACATACAAAGAATAGTCTGTCAGAACTGAGCAGAAAGCTGTCCAAGTGGCTAATAAATGAATTGTAATATACAGTATTTGAGTGCATTTACCACTTCTATGCTAACTGAATACTACATTCTCTGCAGTTATTAGAATTTTTATTTTTGCGTATTCGACCTGTTCCCAAAAGACAATTGCGGTATTGTTCTGTTACACCCTTGAACATCCTTGCACACTTTCAAGGTTTATCATTTACCAAATCTTTCTCTCATCATACCAGAGCCATTCTTTCAGACTAGTGTTGAGGACCTAAAGGTAACATCCGGTCATGGCAGCACAGTTGCATGTTCATTTTTTTATCACTGCTAGCCTCAGGTGGTACTTACATAAGATTTATCACTGACAAGATCTTTTACCCCTCATACCAAAGCCATAGTTTTGCACTGCTACCACAAAGCGACTCTTGTCTGTGTCTCCCCCAGACCCTGGCCAAGCACGTCATGAATGTGCACATGAACGCCCTGGCCTCCACGCAGCCCGCCTCCGAGGGAGAACTCGACGTCAACACACTCAAGAAGTACATCGGCTACTGTCGCAGGTACTGTAGATTCAGTTATTTTTGTCAACTCCGATTCTGTTTCCCTCTAGGAGGTGAAGGGAAGGGGGGTCATAATGTGTTATAAGCTTGCGACAGACACTGAACACACACAAATTTCTTCCAGCAGACTAGCCCCCTGATGTAGTGACTTGCACAAAGTTGTGTGGCCCAAGGGCTTCAATCGGAGATGGGCACTGCCATAGGCACCATCATGTGTCGTAACTTAAACTAACCCCCCAAAAATGACTTTCAAAAAAAACAGAGCGAGAGTGGAATGTCAACACACTCAAGAAGTACATGTTGCTACTGTCACAGGTATGCAGTAAGCACAGCACTTCTGTTGATAACGTCCAAAAGGCAAATGCACTGTGAAAGGCTGGCCCCTCTCTGTGTGGAGACTAGCTTAAGTGCCTTGTTGCTGTCTCTGCACTGTTGTGAACATATCAGGCCGATCCTCAGATGCCCTTGCACTAACGTCAGCTGCTGTGAGATTAGGCCCAGGGCTCGAAATGCCACTGCTCATGTGGTCGGAGTCTTGTGGCGTAACTGCAGGGTGTTTGGCCCAGAAGCCAGAGGTCCTGGGTTCATATCCTTCATAGTGGCCTCGGGAAAGGTCTTCACTCCTCCCAGCCGTAAAAATGGGTACCTGACTTCTGTTTAAGGACGTAACAGGCGATGATTGGTCCCAATACTGTACCCTAGACACTGAGGATAACAACCCACTGCCCTTACGGGACTATCTTTACCTTATTGCAGGTTATTGTACATAACAATGGAGTAGAGTTAAAGGTCTACAATGGCAAATGAGTAACCTTTAAACATGTTCTTTTACTGGACTGAAGGGGACAGAAATAAGTAGTGTAGCATCAAGTACTGATTCAGGAACTGTAGACATCCTTCCTTCATTAGATTTGTTGGGTACAGTTGTGCAGGTTAGTTTGAAACGTCTATGAAATATCCCGTTACTTGAGTAACTTTTGTGCTGTGTTACCTGTATATCTTCCCTTCATCGATGCACAAAACAGTCTTTTAAGCCCTGCAGTATGTGCTTGAAGGGATACCCTTTGAGAGGAAGCTATCCTGTAACTCACTGTTTCGTTGTAAATACATGATTGCCCCCAAGGATGCTTTCACACCAGCAGGAGAGATATCTCTGGGATAAGGGGAGTGATTGTGGATGTTTTGTCTGGGCCTCGCGGACAAGAGGATCTGTACTTGAAGTCATTAGTGCTTCTTCTCGCAGACACATTCCCCATTGTTTGCAGACTTGGGAGAAATATTTTGAAAGAAGTAGCCAGCATCGTGGTAAACATGGCGCCCAGCCACACGAGATCACTTTGTACGTCTTCAAAAAGCCTTGCTGAAAAATTATCCTGTCCCTTAAAATACTTCAAAAGAATTCTTTTGGAATGTCATCAGGGCTGAAGGACTACTAGTATTAGCCAATCAGTCTTAGGGCTTGGTGGCAGAAGGGGTTTTTAAGGACATCAGCGCTACGTGAACTTGGATCAGGGTACTTGTCGGCAGGCCTGTCTGTTGGCAGGTGGGGCTGGTGTTTCTTTCTGCAGCGATGCACACGACTGGGCCACAGTTTCCAAATAAACAGAGCCACGGTCCCAGGAATGTCACCATCATCAGTCGGCATTGTGGGAAAGTTCAGATCAGGAAGTACACAGTCAAGGATACCATAATGGTCCTTCCAACACTCCTCTAAAGGTGGAAAGCTTTTTAAGACGATTGTCTTAAAAGGTTAAAAGGTTCTTCATTTCATTGATGCTCATGAGAAATTTACTTTGGACATGCTGTGTATTTTTTATTTTTAGTTGTGTTCCCAGGGCATCACATACATGTAAGATCGTCTTCCTTTTTGGCCATTTTTTGTCCTATGCATACTCCTCACATAACCGTGTCAAAAGAGTCAGTATTAATGATTAAAAGTTTCTTTGCAAGTTCGTGCCCAAAGGCTAATTGCAGATACCTGAACTTGTGAAAGATACATGGTAGAGACATTATGATAGGAAACATACATGTGGAAAGGACTGTGATTAACATAATGGTAATAAGACACTCATTCAAATACTCAAGGAGGTTCCTTTTTTCAACCTCCTTGAAATACTGTACTAGTGTACCTAGACAGATGGCATCTTGTTTGGCAGAGGAAGGAGCAGAGGAAGATGAAAAGCACCACTTTTTCTATAATTTTTGGACCCATGATTTTAAGAGGTGAAGACATTGATGAAGGATAGACATCCAGGTGATAAGATATACCAAACAGCAGTTACTCAAGCAACTGGATATAGTATCCAGTTGATTGAGTAACTGCTATTTGGTGTACGAGAAGACTAACAACTACATCCACTGCTTTCCCTGCCATTCCCTAGCCTTTGGCTACTTTTCTTATTTTAGCTTGATATTGAACAATACTTAAAGGGGCATTCCACTCCACACGGGAGTGTTATTTTCCGATAGATACTCATTTTAGGAAGTGATAACTGCATATGAGTTCACATTATACGATTAAGTACCCAGTTGCTCCACATGCCTCAAAAGCATTCAGTCTTCTACTAAACCCCCCAAGTACCCTCTAATTGAATTAATCCTATGGCTGAATACAATGCAGAACTTTTAGGTAAGGTTACCAAACTATTGAAATTTTGTCTTGTTCTTGTATTCTTTGCTATCTTATGAGCAATTTGCCTTCTCGGTGTGCTCAGCGTACCTCATTTATTCCGAAAATATGTACGATAAACAAAGTGTCTGTGTATGGGGAATGCATGGGTAGGGTCTGCATGGGTTTAGTGAGTGTCATTATTGTTTTATAAAACGCACATCACGTAATTCATCCCAAGGTGAATTCCACAAAATTCGGCTGATTATGTATTCATTGACACATCATTGTTTGGAATTTTGGACTCCCTTCTAGAGTGGAATGCCCCTTTAACTTACACTTCAAGCAGCTCAACCCTATAATATAGGGTTGAACTATCTTAGACAGTATATATTGTGCCTCGTGCTTTCAAGCTCCTGTTGAGCTGATACTCCTGCCAAAAAGTCAAGTGTTTGAGGAAATCTCTGACTCATTCAGCAAATTAAATCAAGGAAGTAAGGCTCACATTAGTGCATAATTGACGTGACTGCTTTTCCCCCCTCTTAAACTGGGTGTTAAAGTACTGATTGTTGACAGTGATCCCAGCCGAGGATGCTTAAACCCTAGATTGTCGCAGTTTTCCCCTTGGATTCCTAGAATGTGGAATTGCCTGACCTTGGCCTTACTCTAAACTTCGTTAAGCCTAGGAGCCTGTTCAGCACCTTGGCTGTGCTCCGTACGTCAGCCAGCCCTTGCTTAGTACACATGTAGTGAAGACAGATACTATCTGAACACAGTGAGGAAAGAAGGTGGTATGCTATCAACGGTGTAATGCAGTATGCCTTACTTAGGGAGGCATGTCCTTGTGCACCTTTCGCAGTTACATTCAGGTGTAGTTAGAAGTCGGGGTTGAAAATTTCGTTTTTTTGCACGTCAGCATGAAAAGTTGCCTCATCATCACCTTTTTCTGGTGGTGACTTTTTGTTCCTGTTGTTGCGTAGTTAGCCAAATGGTGGGGAAGTGAGGCAGACGGTAAGAGAGGGGGGGCTGTGGACTGTACAAAACCATAGGTGATTGATATCGTGCAGCTACTGTAGCTACCGCCATGGTCAAGGGAAAACTGGCAACAGACTGCACCTGTGGTCTGGGGAAGCCAAGCAGAAGCCCTGCAAATTCAAGGTTCTCACCAGGATTTTTTCACAGCATAGGGGGCATCTTAGTGCTGAAGAGCGACATAAGTGACACAGGTGTAAGAGTTATTTATAGGGGAGCTCTGGGGGCATCCTACCCCTGAAATCAGAATCACGATATACTGTATTATGAGGGCCAAATTTAATGAAATAATAATTACCTTCATTACAAAACAATAGAAAAGCCCCCTTTGCAAGTTGTAACAGTAACAGTATCAATATCAACACAGTATATCACAGTATCTCGGATACAATCACAGTATATCGGATACAAATCACTGGGGCCCCCTATGCTCGACTGTGTTGCTGCAATGGTCGCACACTCTGTCCTTGCCAACAGCGACGCTGCCATGTTGTTCCCATCCATGAGGGACAGAAGCGAACCGTGTCACCCTCTCCGAAGCAAGAATGTTAATGTTTCGCCCAGCCAGTGGGGCGCCAAGTCGTGCCGGGCACGTTTTTGCCCGTAAGGCCCGCGGCTGTCGCAGGTACCACCTACGGGGAGGCCTTTGTTTTTCCCCACTGATCTATCAACACCAAGTTTCAAACTCCTGTTAAGTGGCCATGTCGCTGACCCGTGCTTTGCCTCCCGTGTTTCATAAACTTGGATGTTGCCCTTCTCGCTTGTTTGGAGGACAAGGAGTCCCAGATGCGGCCTGGCACGGTGTTGTTGGAAAGTAAAAAAGAAAACGGCCGACAACAGGGGAATCTCTCCTTCAGGGGAATCCCAAGGCCGAAAAATATGTGGGTAGATTTCCTCTGGAAACACTGGCACAAAGGGAATTTAGAAAGCCACATTTGTTTCCATAACTGGTTCCATGTCTCCAATACAAACACAGCTTTGTGGCGTTGTAAAGTACCTTTTTTTAAGTGGAGGAGAGAGAAAAAAGGTATATTGTGTGATGAACGTAGCCATACATAGGCTTTCATGCTTCTTGTGGTCCTTGAATATGATAAGACTAGAGTGATCAAAGAAATTGACAACAGATCATTAGATCTATGACCTAGCAAAGAAAGGAGATGGGGAAGGGGGGGTGGCTGAACTGCATAATTATTCTTTTAATTTTAATTTGTCAGTTCTCTGGCTCTTTCTGGTGAAGTTTTAGCAAGAAAAGGCTGGGGTGAAAAATTGAATCTGATCCTTTTCATTCAGATACTTCATTATTAATCCTGAAGAAGTTGACAGTAGTCATTGAAATTTTGATCTATGTATACCTTTGTGTCCGAAGAAAGTTTAGCATTGTACAGTTTATCTTCTTTTTTTTTGTTGTTGAAAATCCCAAAGCAAGAAATTACATAGTTGTGACCTAATGCTGAAAACATGAAGGGCATCCCTTGAATTTGTAGAATGTTTTATTAGTTTGGTTTTGTCCCTTCCTTGATGGCCTTGGCTCACAATGGGTACGACTGCCCGTTTCCATCTTTGATCCCAGGAAATGTAACAGAGCCCCTGAGACACACCCCATCCTCTCGCCTCTGTGGCCCTTACTAATCCCCAGTGGCAGGAAATGCAAAGGTGACGCAAGTTTTGGAATGAAGATTCCTGTATAAAGAGAGCAAATATCCGTCCAAATGAGCATTTGTCAGGGTAGGATTGCCTCAAGCGCTGATTTCTCAATCTGGCAAAAGTCTAAAAACAACACTGCCTTACCTCCAAGGACTTCGATGATCAAAGCATTTTGACTCCTGTGGGTGATTTACTGTTGGACAGACAGAAAATTGAGCTACGCCTTGTACAAGTTTCTGGCCATTGTCCTGTGATGACCTTTCCCTAGCTACCACAGGTGCCTTATATTACCCATCCATGTAAAGCCTTACCTGTACACTGTACAGGTGACCACTTTTTGGAGATCCCTTAGATTGTTTTTTCCATTGACAATTCTGTCGGAGGTGGCTAGGCAATATTGGTCCCCAAGTGGTCTTCTTGGGCAGTTTTGACTGTAGAAAGTATTTCTCTATGATTTTTATACATGTATGGAGTACAACATGGTTTATTCCAACAGCAGGTAGGATCACCCAAAGCTCTGAGGTCTGGAGGGCTGGAACGGGGACAAAAGTTGTAAGTTATGTAACACCCCATCCTCTCGCCTCTGACACCTTTGTGGCCCTTACTTATCCCCAGTGGCAGGAAATGCAAAGGTGACGCAAGTTTTGGAATGAAGATTCCTGTATAAAGAGAGCAAATATCCGTCCAAATGAGCATTTGTCAGGGTAGGATTGCCTCAAGCGCTGATTTCTCAATCTGGCAAAAGTCTAAAAACAACACTGCCTTACCTCCAAGGACTTGGATGATCAAAGCATTTTGACTCCTGTGGGTGATTTACTGTGGACAGACAGAAAATTGAGCTACGCCTTGTACAAGTTTCTGGTTATTGTCCTGTGATGCCCTTTCCCTAGCTACCACAGGTGCCTTAAATGTATATTACATCCTTCTGTAACCATGCATATAAGGCATATCCTGTACACTGTACAGGTGACCACTTTTTGGAGGTCCCTTAGATTGTTTTTTTATTGACAATCCTGTCCCAAGGTGACCACTTATCCACATACATTGACCAGACATCAGTATTGGTCTCCGAGTGGTCTTCTTGGGCAGTTTTGAAAAGGCAGGGCTGGGACAGAGGGGGACAAAAGTTGTAACAACAGCAATTTAAATGTCCAAATCAGGTTTTCGAATTTTCGACAGTGGCTCACATGCTGCACACGAGGTTTGTTTGAATCATTCTATGGAATCCCATGTGATAAACCAAGATCTTGCACACCGCATCGAATCTTATCACAGCTCAGGTATGACATAAAGTAAGTTATGGTCAAACATGGAAAGTTGTAGGGGGATTGTGACAGGTTAAATGCTGGTCCTGTCAGGAAACAAGACAGAAGGAAAGATACTCCCCTCCTATGGAAAGAGTATGTTTTGGTATGCCTGCCAGTGTGAAAGTGAAAGTGTGCTATTTCCTTCTGCTTAAACATCCTCCCAGCTCCCTAGCCCTGTAGCTAGTACAAATTTCGTGAATGAAAAAAGCAACCTCAGCAGGAAGAATTTAAAAAAGTCATAGTTTGGGAGAGATTTCTCTTCTTAGAAATCTTCTGGATTTGGGAAATGATGGAAAGATGCGTCACTGAGGAATTAAAAAGAAAACAAACCATTGCTGTTTTTGATTGAAGGGGCGGCAGCACCAGGTCCCCCAACAGGAAGAGGTGGTGTAATAGTAGCATACCTGTCAGGGGTAAGAAATCTTCCAGCATCAGAAAATACTGTCAGCCCTGGTTTGCTAGTGAGAACAAGCCCACAGGTCATGGAAAATAGAGGATGTTTTGACGATTGATCTGGGGTGTTGTGCCTCGTGTAAGGATGACTTGTCGTAAAGCACTCTTGTGAGTAATGCATGGTGACATAAAACTGGGCTACTGAGACCTCAGGGTTTTGCTGTTGACTGGTATGGTGCCAGCCTGAATAGATAAGCTTCAAATACTTCTCGAACTGAAAGATTTTTTTTACTTTTTAAAACCATTTTATCAGTTAAAATGAAATAAAGTTAGAAGTGCAAAGATAATCATTTTAAAAAATATGTTGCAAGGAAACACCACAGTTTATCACTATACATGCTGGCTTTTTCCTGAGCACATCCAAGTATTCTTTCTAACAAACAAAGTCGTATCTGGTGTGATGGCTTTATGACTGGTATCAAGGAAATATAAAGCAAGAGAACCTGTTGTTTCTTACTTGACAATGCTGGAAATGATTCCATTGTGTAAAGTGAGAACAGT
This sequence comes from Branchiostoma floridae, assembly GCF_000003815.2. NCBI lineage: Eukaryota > Metazoa > Chordata > Leptocardii > Amphioxiformes > Branchiostomatidae > Branchiostoma > Branchiostoma floridae. The sequence goes on along the minus strand of NC_049979.1, from coordinate 12,380,141 downwards.
GACAAGATACAGTGCCTGACTCGTTTTGGCAGGTGCATGGACACCATCTGAGGACATGACACAGTTTTGAATTAGCTCTGGCAGTTAGAGGTGTCTTCCCTGTCCAAGGGATGGCATGATGCCTATAAAAACACACACTGAAGGCACTTTCATGTGTTGTAGAAAGGATATGCCATACTAATGGGATTTGCCACCAAAAGTTTGCTGTGACTTTATAAATGAAGGCCATGCCAAGTTGATTTCTTGGTCCTCAAATCTTTTAAGACTTTTCTTCTGGTTTCAAATCAGAAAAAAAAGCAAACCCAAGCATTGTTGTTGGTTTATGAAGTTCACTATATAAGATGTCCACAAAATTGCTGACATTATATTCCTAAATGTAGATATCTGATGGCCAAGTCAACAGAAGCTAGCCAAAGGAACCTGACTATTGCTGACTATTGGAAGTGGACTATTGCTACGGTCATATTTCCAAACCGGGGCCCGGCCACCCGCAGCCTGTAATGTTAGCGGAAACAAAAAAATAAGAGTGTTTATATATATATATATATACAAAGAAGTTATGCTCAGGACCCTTTATATCATACTTTTGTGCTCTCGAAAGCTGGAAATGTGACCCAAGTTATATATGAACTGCTTGTCACTTGTCTTTGACAAGTCGTTTTTGATGGTAGCTTGGATTCTGGTCTTGGGTTGAGTGCTTCCAGGCCAAGCCTATCCTTTCCAAGAAGCGTGGTGAACTAATGTCACAAACAGTTATAGCAAGGTACTATTTATAGCGTTACTTGACAGCTTCTGAGACAGGTGTAGTATTCAGGTGAGGTTGCATTTTAAACTTGGGCACACAAATGAGAACCATGTTTCAAATTATAAATAACAAGTTCACAAAGTCATGTCCTTACAGGGGTATCATTGGGCAAGACCAATTTGATTTCTTGGCTTCTGGATATGAAACAAAATGATACATAGAAAATAACAGGAGAGTGGGCTCCTTAGAAGTATAAAGTAAGTAAGTATTAATGTTTACGTGTACCTTGCAAAGGGCAGTAGAACCAACCTTTGTTACCCTGAGGAACTCAGCAGAGAAATCATCAAAGGGTCAGCAGGTATTGTTACTGGTTGTCTGCAAAAAAAAACCTAATGCTCAGTGATTGAGCAGCCTGATGAAACTACAGTCAAAATTGCCCAAGAAGATCAATGCCGATAAAATCTGGTCCATGTGAACAAGTGGTCACAAAAGACTGGGCTCTCGCTACTTGTTTGCAAGGATCTCCAAAAAGTGGTCACATTGGCCTGTTGGTCTTCCTGTAGAGGTGATCACTTTTACAGGCTTGACTGTAGTTAAGTATATGGTGATTTACAGGACCAACTTGATAAAACCAAGCACCTATTTAATGTGAAACCTTTTATCGCCTGCAGCAAGTGTGGGCCTCGCCTATCGAAGGAAGCCGCGGAGAAGCTGAAGAACCGCTACGTGCTGATGCGGAACGGAGCACGGGACCATGAGCGCGAGTCTGAGAAGAGGAATGCCATCCCCATCACTGTCAGGTGTGAAGCCAATAACTTTGTTTTTTACTATAAGGCCATGTTGATTTGATTATATGGATGACATCCTCTGGAAACCAAAAAACTGATGCAAGCGTGCGAATAAAAAAAGTTGCTTCGGTATGAAATCTAAGTGGTCAGCAAAGTTGAACATAGGACTGAACTCACAGAATATAGTTAACTGAACAATAGATTTTTCATTTTGTTGGTTCACATCCTCTTTGAACTTGGAATATTCTGTGACATAAGTATACGTTTTCTGATATTTCGATATTTGTTTTTGCAGTCCACGGCATAAATTTTTCTAATTTTGAAGCTGCTTTGTATGATTTACAGTTTTTTTAAACAACCGTGAAAATGTGGCCTTTCTAGTTGGTTATTGTTTCGTCAAACACCTTTTCACTCAAACATATGTATCTGCAGGCAACTTGAGGCTATCATTCGCATCTCGGAGGCACAGGCCAAGATGCAGCTGTCTCCGTTTGCGACCGAGGTTCACGTGGACGAAGCGTTGCGCCTGTTCCAGGTCTCCACCCTGGACGCTGCCATGTCAGGCGACCTGTCAGGTAACTCCCGGTCTTTTACCCGCTTTGAAAACCTGCCAAAGTTTGAGCAGGAATCAAGGGAATGTAATCTACTGGTTCTTAGCTGATATGTTGTCAACGGGTAGCTGGTGATAGCTCTTCAAACATCACTCGGATGTGCAAAGGTTAGGTGTGTCAACCAGCTGTGGCTATGTGCTTGCAAATCTGGTTCGTTACTAAAACACCAGCTTACCAATGACTCTAACACTGTTATACTGACTTAACAATACAGATACATGTACAGAGGGATGTTTCATTGCCTAGCCATCCATTTATATTGTAGGGAATGAGGTTTTGTTAACTGATGCCAACTATGTTCTAATTTCATATTGTCACCTACGATTTGTTTTGAAGTGTATGTGTATGTCTGTTTGTCTTTGTGTTCCTGGATATTTCTGGTCAGCATAAGAGTACAAATTCTGAATGATATTTTATTATTATATAATGTGGATAGGGTATGGTGTGTGACCTTGGTACTGCAACAGAACAAAGATTTTGTCTCTTTTGCCCCATTTTTTTTTACAGTAAATACAAGTACAAATTCTGTACTAAACCTGTTCCTTCTCCAGGCACTGAGGGATTCACCACAACAGAAGACATGGAGGAGCTCGGGCGCATTGAGAAACAGCTGAAGCGGAGGTTCGCCATCGGGTCACAGGTGTCCGAGCACGCCATCATCCAGGACTTCACCAGACAGGTGAGGACGAGGAATGAATAGCAGAGACAGCTAGTTGTAAAAGTTTGGGAAGTCTATGCTTGTTTTTTTGCTGTTTTATGTCTGCTTCTGTAACATTTAATACTCCTTCAATACATCTAGTACTTTCATATGGTGAGGTTAGCCTTTCCTCAAATATGGGGCCTCCAGGACAACTTAATGTCACATGGTAGATGACAATCCCTAACTGCAGCTAGGTACTCATTTCCACTTGAGTGGAGTGACAAAATAGGTGTTTAAGTGCCTTACCCAGTAGCATAATATGATTGGGACTGCTAGGGCTTTATGGTGCTGACGACTGTCACTGAAGTGGTTATTAATGCTCTTGACTGCTGCGGATTTGGAACCAAGAATCTTAAGATTGTAAGTCAACAACCCCAACCATAAAACTACTTTGCCACCTTGAAGATTGATGTCTTCAAGCCCCAACCCATCAGGGTAAGAAGCCTTCACCCCCCACCTTTGGTTATGTCACAATAGATACAATATCACCATCTTGATGGGTGGCCACCTGTCAGACATCTGTTTTTGTAACCATGGTTCCCTGTCAAGTATGCAACTGGCTACACTTCCTCTGCCTTTCACTCAAGCAGGTGCAACATGTTCTGACCCGGTTTGACCCCCAGGAACTCTTGTTGTTCCCAAGATACATGTTCAAGAACAATGATTTACTGTGTTGAGGGGAACCCATTTCCTGTGAAAATATTTTTCAGTAATCTCTGAGAGATGAGTGTGGACCACCAGAAGGATGTATAACAATCCTCAAAAACATTCATAAATCACCAACCCACATCTGCTTGGAGAATGTTTTTGAAACAACCAGGAATATCTTGGTGACTTTGCGACATGTTTTTTTCCAAACATTTGTTGTTGGTTTTTTTTCCAGATTTTTCTTCCAAGAGTAATTTTTTATGTTATTTTGAAGAATATTTAAACGATTTCACACAGCAAAATTTGCTACTTCAAGTAGTTTGCTACTTTCGAGATACACTCGGTCTCTTTTTCAACTGAGAAGATCTCGGTCTTGAGTTCTCTTGTCATGTGACAGAACATTTTCTATAATATTCTGTGCATTGTACATTTTCATCCTACCTTTCAGTACTGCTATGGCAGAAGCAGCATTTGATATGTTTTTTTTTTTTTCTTCATCATTGGCAATATTAATCAATGACATTTTACCTGATTGCCCATTGCTAAATTTTATCCATCATGCATATGGCACCAGAAAACTGGCTGGTTAGAAAACTTACAGATTTTCCACCCTTCTTCCGCTTGGAGATTACTAGTAGCTGTTGCCCTTTTGAGGAAGACCTCGGGTTGCCGGTAGCAACAGCAGCAGGGGGAAGCCTGTGGAGGACTGACTCTTTCATTGGAGCTTCTTTGTCCCTCCCAGGGCGCCATTGTGCAGCACTTCTCTGACCTACTTCCATCAGTCCTTTGTGCTCCCTTCAGTCCCATACACCCACGCTGTGTTTTCACAGAATGAGGCTTCCTGTGGTGTGGTGAAATATGGACCAATATATTCTTCAAAGCTGGCAGGAAACCCGGGTAAAATCTGAAAGTTTTACAGTTGCACGTTCAAGACAGGAGGAACCAGTCATCTCAAACTGGTGGGAAAATGTTGTTTCCAGACTGCCTTGAAAAAGAGGTGTAAAGGAGTCAGTTCAAGCTTGTCCTTCTTTGGGCCAAAGTCTCTTTTTTTTTGCTGTTTCAGCACAAACTGCAGTCAGCTCATTTTCCTTTGTACCTTTTAGCGTGCACAGAATGAAGTAGAAGATGTGAAGTCTTATTTTCCGTATCCATCCAATTTGTATTCAAAACAGTCTGCAATGTTGGTAAAGTATAGAAGGATGAGCCAAGGAAGTACTTATGATTCGTTCAGTTCGGCTCCCACAGTTATGGCTACGAAGGACAGGGATAGAAAATGAAAAGTAACAACAGTCTGTGAAAGTTTCTCTTCATGCCTTCACAGAGTTGTTTCACTTCAGTGTTTAAGATGTTGCTCATGGGAAAAGAGTTGAGTGAGAACTCAGTTTCCTTTACAAATATCCTGAAATGTCCCAAAAGATTTGCCTCTTTCTTGAAAGGAGACATCAACACCCTCTTGCTGACAGAAATATTCCCTGGCTGCAACATGCAGCCTTGTAAGTGGCAGCGATGCTTGTCTTCACTCCTGATGATGGACGGGGCATGAAATCATAGGTTCCTGTCTTTGAATGGGAGATTAGGGGATATCCTTCCCACTGGTAGATACCTGCCCTCCCCCTGGAAAGATGAGGAAGACAGGAGAAACCCCATGTGAGGAAGTGAAGACTGGGGGAGGACATGTTTAGTCTGCAGGGCCTTCATTACACCACCTTCCTCCTCCCATAGGCCTTCCAGCACACCTGATATGGGGAAGAAGGAAAAACCTTACATTGTCAATTGTCACACGTTTGAGGTAGCTGAAACCACTGGCAGAAAAAAATGGGGGGAAACAAGTGTCAAAGGTGCCTTGAACCCCCTCTGAATGCCCTTGACTGCTGACAGGGTCATGTTCTTTTTATACTGACCAGGTGCTGCAGGGTCTCCTGTTGACAATTTAGTGGCAATCACACTCATTGGATTAAGAGTTTCTCAGAAGTTGCTCCAAACTTCTGAACAGCAAGTGTGTGTATTCTCATCTTTCCCCTTGAGCTTGTTTTCCACCCCTGTGTACTTGAACTTGGGCCAAGTAGCAGTAATCAAATTTGTCTCCTTGGCACAGATCAAAGTGGAGAGGAGAGGTCTGTTTTGATACCTGCCCTCTCTCCCGGGTTCCTGTGTTCAGGGGAATATATTACAGGAAACGAGCCTATTTCCTGTTTTGCAGGTCACTTTCCTCTGGTAGTCACGTTTTGCGTCAGATTTATTGATAAAGAACTGAAAACAGCTCCTCTTGTGAAGACAGAATCATGATGCGTGGGACTGTTTTTGCACTTGTGGCTGTTAGCAATTACAGTTGCATAGACGATAAGGTACCACTGAGAACAGGTTTTTCTATATATAGCTTTTCTAAGCAGCAACAATCAGCCATTTACGTCATTCTGTAATCAGGGAAGAGTTGAACTTGGAACATCTGATCAGCGGGAAGGGAAATAAGCATCATAGAATACACTAGCAGCATTCCTTAAAAGTATAATACTTCTCAACTGTTTTGCAACAGTGAGCCATCAATTTATAATGTTGCTTTTTGAAATTTATAATCGGATAAACACTCATATAGCACAATTTGTTTAACGTTGTAAGCTAGAACATGCGACACATTTAACGGTCTTCTAACTTCCATAATTAAGTATCATGGTACTAATTGAAGAATTTACAAGAGAGCATTGAGTTTAAGTTGATTGAGACAAACTGTCACTATTTATCCTTGTAATATGAGTAGACTTTTATTGTGCGTTGGTGGTATGTCCTGCCAGGTGAACTTGACAGAGACATTGTATAACTTTTGGCAAGTGAATGATGTGCACGTAGGTAAGCTTTGAATGTGGAAATTAAACAGTCAAACCTGTCTATAGTGACCACTTGAGAGACTTGAAGAAAATGGTCTCAGTAGCCAAGTGGTCTCTATAATGCTTGGTTCAATGGGGGAGAGAGTAAGATAGAGGTTTGACCCTATCAAAAGAATTTTTAAAAACTTTGGAGATTCCAAGTAGCTTTCCTTTCCTTTGCATAATGGCTCAAGGTCAAACAGAATTGTTAATTTGACTACGAGTATAGACAGGTGCTATATTGTCTATTAAAAGCCATCTTATTCTCATGATATATATGGAGGCAACCAAATTTGGCGTAGTATTTAGGACATTCTTCCAAACTCAGTATAAAGCATTGTTGGGACCCCATGCAGAACCTCCAACATGGGGGAGGTGTGCATCAACACTCTAAATTCAGTAAGTGTAAGGCAACAGCAGTAGGTTGGCTTTGCTTCATGCTAAATTTAAACACCAGTTGAATGTTACATTAAAGTGAGCTGTCCAACTACAAATGATCTGGACCGGAAATGGCAAATTATGCTCTACGTAAAAGTCCCCATGTCTGCTAATGGACAGGTGAACTTGACAGCTACCTTGTGTAACCAGGGGCGGCGTCAGACCAGGCACGTAAGCTGTAAATATGCTGCAGCATCCCACCCATAGTGGCACCTCCATTGTGTCAAGTGGGGGCGACATGCACTGTACAGGTCTTACCTCTGGCGCCAACACGTTCTGTTTTGTTTATGGAGATTTTCGAGGGAAGATTTTTTTAGTCCGTGCCAACATTTTCAGGTTTCAAGCTAAGAAGACATCAAAAGTTAGAGGGCTTTGTTCATAAAAGGAGAAGAAGTAGGGTTTAGGGTAGCTGTATATTTGAGCATTCGAGTCTTTGTGTGGAGGATTTGGAGCTAAGTACGAAGGATAGCCTTTTTTCTCATGCTGGAAATGAGGGAAAGAACAGTGCAGGATGAGAAGTTTGCAGACTGCCAGACTGTCAAAAGTCGTGAGACAGTCAGGGTTGGACAAGTCCACTAGCCCTTTTTGTCCAGGGCTAGTGAAAGTGCTGATAGGGCAAGTGCATATCCTGCCCCACTTGTCCAATTGGGCAAGTAAGATTTTGAGTGAGATTTTGATATACTTGTAATAAGAATTCCATTACTGGAACTGAAAATGCATATAATGGTGACATTCGAATTTTGGGCAAGTGAAAAATTGGTTTGGGCAAGTAGATTTATGTACTTTGCCTAGGACAAGTGAATTTAAGAAGACTTGTCCAACCAGCAGAGACTGCCAGACTGTCGATAGTTGTGGGACAGTACAAGAGCCTGTAATGCCCGCTCCAGTGTGGACGTTTTGTTTCCCCTTGTTGCCCAGCGATCAGCTAGAGCTGATGCCAAAAGGGATCACTTCCTGTAAGCAGTGCTTTGCCATCACTCTGGAAGTGTCCGCGTGTTGAGACAACACCAGCCAGAAATGCCGAGGATACATAGCTGACATACCACACTCTCACTTTCACAGTAACTGTTACAGTTCACCAGAGAGAATGCTGTGGTAGCATCGTTTAACCTAGCCTCTACCAGACTTTGGCTGAAGAGACAGATAACATGCCAGAATAGCCTTGGAGAACAGCATGCAGTCTTTAGCACCTAGCTACCTAGCTAGTTCCTTTGTTGACCTAGCTAGTTCCTTTGTTGGAATCATTTAGCCTCTACCAGGCTCCACAGGTCACTGGAAAAATAGTAGAAATTGTCCGAGGAGTACAGTTTGTGACCTCTAACTCCTCTGTCATGTTATCTGTCTATTTGGCCAATTTCTACTATTTTCGAGCAACCTGTGGAGCCTGGTAGAGGCTAAGAATGATCGATGGATTTACTTTTATATACAGTTTGTAATAAAAGGCTTCTACTGACAAACTCCTGACTGACGTCGCAAACTGTACTCCGAGGCTGGCTAACTCCTCTGGCATGTTATCCTTCTGATTTTGCCAATTAGAAACTACTTTATCATTGACCTATGCAGTCTGGTATAGACTACATTTCACCCTCAAACATAAACCTGCTCGATGTGACTCTCAGCTGGAAACTGATCCATGTATTGATCATATGTAAAATCCTTTTTTTTTCCCTCCCTGTACAGAAATACGCAGAGCGTGCTGTGCACAAGGTGCTGTCTCTGATGATTCGTCGTGGAGAGATTCAGTACCGGATGCAGAGGAAGATGCTCTATAGGATCAAGTAACTGCCAATCTCAACATCGCAAGCACCCAAATCCAACCCCCCATCTCCAGTCAGCCAGTAGAATATTGTGAAATCCTATCACATCTATCAGAGTCTCGTACAGTTGGATAGATACACAGACCCCATGTGGTCTGGAGCCGGGAAGATATAGCTACTTTGGGCATTCCTCAGAGCCACGACACCACAGCACAAGCAACCAGCCATCGCCTCCCTGTTTGTTTGTACAGTTCCAACACCGACAAAGTGATAGTTCCAAAGCTCCAGTCCATGCGTCCCATTCCCATCTGAACGGTAGTGGCACACACCGCGAAGGCCGAGCAGATCCAAGGGCATGTCTGTGCCGAAGCAACAGTCCTGTAAAGCCATGTGCGGCAGTACCCGTGACACTCCAGTCTTTTATATCAGCCGCCGCGTGCCCTCGAATAACGCAGAGCGATGACCGTCAGATGGAGGACAATTCTGATTTGTTGACTGTAAACATCGGACGGGGTCGCCATCAAAGAAATCGGCGGCTCTCGTCTTTATCTAAGACGATGTTCTCTGACAGCTTTGCTCCCCTGCAGACTCACTATACATGCAAATCCAGGTCCCCTGCAGGGGAGCCCAGCTGAGAGCATTCCCTTGATGTTCCCTATTCCAAGAAAGAGGTCCCTCGCTTCACAGACTGTTGCTCCGGCCTAGCGTGCTGCTTGCTTTTGTTCTCCTTTCTCTATCAAATTTCTAGGGAGGCGAACTTTTTCTACAATGAAGCTATTAAGCGTGAAAGAGAATTGTGTCAGAATTTGTGATCTATTATCCTTAGATAAGTTTAGGAGAACATTTTATACATAGGTTACCTTTGATTCGAGTTATAAAGATGTATATAACGTTGACAGGCGGAGAAAGGGTCTCTGTTTTCCCGGTCACGACTGTGCATATTGGCCACCTTTTTATGTGTCAGTCATGCTACACAGTTGGGAGGGGAGATAGCAGTGTTTCTGTGTGTTGAGAAAACAGAGGTACAGAGGAGCATTATTTAAGCAGCTACTTGTGGACGCCGTAATCCTCCCTCTGGAAACACATCCTCACATTAAGAGTGCTATTATGCTTGTTGATCTATTAGCTTCCTGAATGACTTGCTTTCTTTTCCGATCTGCGGCAGGCTCTGCTCACTTGATAAATCGATGAGCACACAAAGCTAGTGTTGTTTGCGTGGAAGGGGAGAAGGCTTTAATTTCGGTGACATGTCGGGGGTCGGGTTGCGCCTTTATTACCTGAACACTGTGACATCGTGTCTATTGTGTGCCGACAGAGGCACATAGTAGTACTATAACTACCCTACGACTCACCTGTCGAATCTAACCTGTCGGCTTTGCTGTTTTTTGTGTAATATTATGATAATGATTAAAAGATGTACTGTGCATTGTATAACTGGCTCTGTTGTTTATTTCTGTGTGATAGTAGTGTACTGTTGTCTGAAGAGGGCAGCATGACATGACACTGAATATGGGTAACGCATCCCTTGATGTGACCGTCAGGAGGAGTTGCGATGGCGTCAGCTGGGGTTCCCATCTTCGCCCATAATCCCCGCCTACGTAATGCACCCGTTCTTGTTTCACGCGCACACAAGCCCCTCCTTGTTAGCAGGCTTTACCTCGGTAAACACTGTACCGGCACTTGAGAGTGCTAATGCTCTACTAACCCTGGGCAAGTCGGTCACCTGAACACAAACGCATTAAAGACCCCATCCTCAATACTTGGTCCATGATGCTTCAATTATAGTTACCCCCTTTGTCTTAGTCACTATGGGACTTGGAAACACAACGCAGTTCCTTGAATTCTGTGAAACGCACCTGTTTCTATCACAAGTTGTGATCTGAAAGAAAGAAGCAAGCCAGCTTTGAGGTTACTCTCGCTTGTTTGTAGAACTAATGGCATATTTAGCCTGTGGTCTGCCACAGATAAGCAGTAAAATGAGGGAACCATCTGCATTGTTTACAAACACAATAAACACTTGCAAACACAATAAACAACTTAGGCTGTGATTGGGAGGCTGAACAACCGACAGGTGTAACAATGAGTTTTCTTCTGTTGTAGCTTCCTTTAAGTTGTGTAACCTGCGTCTCACCTGTTAAAAGTTCTGAAAATACATGTAAATTTAAGAACTGTTTGTCGAGGCACTTTTGTGAAGTGTTTGTTCGTCCCGGTTGCAACAGGAGTCAAGGTGAGCCAGCCGCATGGGCTGAACTTTCCTCGTCCCGAGAGTTAACCATTACGGCTTGTCGCTGTCACATTCAGAACAAAGAAGCCTGACTAATCAAGCTGAAACGGAAGAAAAGCACCTTTGTGGCCGGCGCCCCCCTCCTGTTTGCTCAAAGATCACTGCAGTTTATCCAAATGACCTCCCTATTTACTCCGTATAGGATGATGTTTACCGTACCAAGACCTATTGTTGATGCAGACCTCTTCCTTTTCGCACCTTTGTCGGCCCCATGCCGGAGGGGTCGCTCTTGTTATCCTGGAGGGGTTAATGACATGTTTGGGGACACACTGCCCACAATATTGATGGGCAGGCTCCAACAATCGCGGTGAAAAAACAACCAATGTTAGCAGGGTCTTTTGTAACAGTTGATTAATACCTGGGCAAAAGGGCAGCCAGGTGAGTGCTACATGCACACACCTGGGGGTTCTTGTGACCCAACAGGTGCATGGCCCACCTGCCAGGCTATTTCACACCTGTGCTGATCTGGGAAGATGGAGAGATCGAGGCAGTGAGCTGGGATCCACTTCTGTCATCACCTGCAAGTTGACACAGGTGCTGCAGGTGTCGGATGCTGCAAATTACAGATCGGTCTCCGCTTCGCTGACTTGACTTACCAGGGGAGCTGGCAACACCTACCTGGTCTCCAAGCAGGTTTCGGCTCAGTGTTTTGCACTTGTCCCAATTTTTAGGCATCTGTCTTTTATTGGAGAGGGAAAAAAAAGGAAAAGGTGGACCACTTGAAACATGTAGAAGATGCCTCAAAGTCATGCATAGAATTCTTAGCTGAAGCCCACATCTACCAAGTCAATCACAGTGTCCACTTTTACAACAAGTTTGAATAGCTGTGAAGGGGAGGGAAAAAGCATTGCCCTATGTGTCGAGTTTGAATGCAAGATCCCTTCGACACTGCCTATACATGCCTGAAAAACATGGAGACATGAATAACTTTACAATGGTCATCCGACTCATCCCTGGGTAGCATTTCAAATGCATTTAGTCCAATTAACAATCTTAAACATATCAGTGAATGATGATAGTAATGATGATGATAACACATAAGCTTGACGATTTTGCCAAGACCTGGCCATACGCCAAATGTCATTACCATCTTCCCCAAAACTACTTTTGAGTCAGACCTTTCATACAAATACTTGTACCTGAAAACACAGCCACCTCCATCACAAAGCTGCTAGTCTCCAAGTGTAAGGTTTCACACATACATTTCTTGTAGTGCACCTTTGAACTATTCGACTCCTGTAGAAGTTGTAATATAAGAAAGACGTACTGAATGTGAAAAAATGCCTTAAAGAGACTGAGCCATACCTTACATCTGCTTGGAGATAAGCACTTGACCAGTGCAGGTTTATATACCTGTTGCGAACTGTATCTCCTATGTATTTTGCTTTACGGTTTACCCTTACCTCTTCCCTCATGACCCCAATAGTGAACAGCGGCCTGCAGGCCGATTTGAGCTTCTCGTTCAAACAAACAAACTGCCCATTGGACAGGAGATGGGGACCTGGCACACCACATCCTCCCCATATCTGATCGTGTAAGCTCCTGTAATAGATTTAATGAGCTTATCTCAAATAGTTGATACAGCAGTTATCCGCTAAGACCCTCATTAAGGTGTACTGTTTCAGTGGTGGCCAGCTTTAACCACACTAAGCCCTTATAGATCCATGACGCATGCCCAACTGCTTCCGTCCTTATTAATTTGTAAGAGGGAATCTCGGATGATGTCCAAGCAGATTTTAGAGGCAAATGTCGTTCAACTTTCCTGTAGTTCCCAATTTCTGTTATGAACAGACAGTTTGTAACAGAAACGGACTGCGAGAAAAAAAGTAGCGACTTTCCTTCCTAATATCTGCTAGGACACTAGCCGCTATTCCCTGCAATGCATGTACATGTAACGAAGACAGTAAAGGAGCCCGGGCACAAACGTACTCGAGGGATGGCGCGCAGGCTATCCACTGCGCAGAGAAATCTTGGGTAGCTGCGAGTTGAATTGAGTACGCATCGTGACGTTTTGTCTGTGTGCTACAATGTTTTCTATCTATATAGTTATGGAATTGAAACTGGTCTCATTGCAAGTTGCTAAATACGCACATTTCACGTGACAGTTGAAACTGTACACATGGTTCTTATGTATCTTGATTTCTGTAATAGCTTTGATGATAACACTGTTTAATCACTTAAACCTTAATTAGGATATTGAAATCTCGGTGTCTTTTGATCAACCACGTTGCGACTTAACATGCTGTGTTTTTGCCAAAAACATTCAGGTGTAATAACCATGAAGACGTGAGCCAACTGCCTCGCTTCAGAAATAACCGCGTTTCTCAGAACTTGTTCTCCAATCAGCATTCCCATACGTCCAGGTCATCTTCGCGTGAAGCTAAACCGATCAGGCACCTTTCAAGTAAATTTCTTTAACCGTATATCCTTCTCAATTCTTGGAACTGCATGTATTTATATAAGTTCCTTTTTTTACGTCCATTGCTAGCAAGGTCCGTCGTGACATTACGTACATGAGATCACGGAACCGCTGACAGGAAGACAGTTGAGAATCTCCAAGCAGATGTACGGTTCCGGCTCAGTCAGAGTGTACGCGTGTTTAGTACATGTACGTCCGTGTAGCAGAAGTTGTAGAACACATCTTAAACTCTTTGCCTCCTCCTTTTTCTGCTGGCATTGCACATAGGGCATGAATGTGAGGTTTATTGACACTTGGTACATTGCAGCTAAAAGCTGAATTATTTGCAATATTTTATAAAGCACGAGCATGGAAAAGTACAAGCGCATGGTGACATACATTTATAAGCATCGTTGTGACTGCAAAATGCGCTATGCAATTTCCGTACAGTATAGAGCTAGACTGAACTTAGAACTGAGAAAAAAAAGGAGACGCCCTGCTAGAACGACTTATTAAATGCTGCACTGCTTTAAAACACGTATCAAACACCGAAACTATAGGCCGGACCCTCGCACATTATACACTGTAACTTGTTTTGAATGCAAAACAATACAACAAAACGGTAGCTTGATGTAAATTGGCATCTGCGTCTTGTCCACTTGAGGTTTTAAAAAATACGCGGTGATTGAAGAGTCAATTAAAAGATTACCTAATCACTTCTTCTCTTAATTACAGTTTCAACAAACCACCACTCCATCCGTCACCACTCCGACATCAGGTAGCATGATTTAGGGTTGTGTGTTTAATAAGAGATCACCCGAACCGCCTAATGAACCCACTGGTGACAATTAGAGCCAAGGGCTACTGTCCCCTTCACAACTTGGAAACTTCAAAGCGTGAATTGCCGACTTGAAGGGAACAACTGAAATAAATGTTTATACGTTTAGATAGCGCTGAATGTGTATTGTAACTGCCGACTTCAGGCGACGATGTAGTTCGAACAGAGGTGGTCCGTAAGTACCGCAGTAGCTCCAAAGGGTCAAACGTTTAACTCAAAAGGTCTGAAGATCATGAAGAAAAGGGACTTTTCACCTCAAGGATGGGGAATGTTCAATTATGATGGGGAACGCTCGTTTGTATTTTCTCGAGCAAATCGGGTGGCTCATTCTTGCCTTTGTAAGTCTTAAGGCACTGTCTCGGCTAACCACTTTTGTACAGAAAGGACGTAACAACGTCGTGCAAGCAAAGAAAAATTGTCTTCTCTTGTCTCGCCTTTGATGGTTGCGGGCAAAAAGTAAAGTAGCCAAAGGGGGGGGGGTTCTTAGAGGAGTCGATGGGCTCCATCCAAGGTGTGCTAACCCCTGTTTCAAATGGTCGACAGACTCATCTGACAGTTTATAAGTATCCTGTTTCTCAGCAACCAAAGGAGGGCAGTCGAGATTCAAAACAAGCTGACGTCGCGACCTTACATCTGCTTGGAGCTAGCCTGTTAACGTTTACAGTGTACTATAAATGAGTATAGCTGATGACGGGCATCGTGACCGACGGGATTGTAAACTGAGAAATTTTCGCGATACTCGGTTTTTTAAAGTTCGCGGTTTCCGCTTTGACATCTCGACGCGAACCCATCACGCGTCGAACGTGTGTAACGTTACTTATCAGTCCAGTTTTGTTACCGCGGATGTTTAACCCGCGGACTCAAAGATACTGCAGACTTTAGCTTATGGCAGCGCCGCGACCTTAATGACCTTACAGTATTCATCATGACGCCGGAAGGCTTGCTGCGTCACAGGGTTAACCGTGACCTCACTCAGATGAAGGTCGTTGACACTGACGTCACTGAGCTGCAGACTGCACGCTATTCGCACCGGTTATTTAACCATTCTGCCCTCTTCCTTTTCTTTTCCGTGCCTTAAATTTACACAAGTCCTTGTCATGTGGTATTTGCTTCCTTCCTTTCCAATTTTTACCCCTTGTCAGCCAGCAAAAGAAGTCTATTTTGAGACCTTTTCTCTAACTTTCTCTGTAGACTGCCTTTTTCTTCGTGGTTGGACTTTTCTTTGGCTGTTTTCTGCATGTGTCATGGGGCATAGTTGTTTTACTAGTATTCGCACGCTTCCATCAGTTTGGGGGTTCCCAAAGGATGTCATCCGTGTATTGAAATCAAAACCGATGTGACATTGCAACCAGGAAATTTCAAATAATCAGAAATCCAATCAGAAAACTAGCCAAGGAAAGCGCCCAGCTACGAAGCCCGTTATACATGTTGTACAGGAGGCTGAATCCGACCTAAATCAGCACCCTTAATCCCCAGCAGCGTCACTGCGGATGTTTTTGTAAATGTTAAATCTCCTAATCCACCTTACGGGGACGATCCTTTTACTTCCAGGGTTAAGCACCGCCCTGGGAGAAGCCGCGGACTAGAGCTACATTTACCCCAGGACGTTTATTAACTTTATATGTAAAGCGTCCTTGGTACATGTTTACTTTACCAGCGAAGTTGTTACCTCCACGGTAAATGGTGGTATTGTTTTTGGTGTGTGTGTGTGTGTGTGTGTGTGTGTGTGTGTGTGTGTGTGTGTGTGTGTGTGTGTGTGTGTGTGCGTGTGTGTGTGTGCGTGCGTGCGTGCGTGTGTGGTGTGTGTGGTGTGTGGTGGGGGATTGCGTAATACATCGTTGACGTTGTCCAGAGTTTCATTCAAAGCTTTTGTCACACCTTCAGGACCTTCGGCCACTTAGCCCCCGGCCCTTGACTCAACAAGGTTGGCACTAAGCTAGGGGCAGCCTGGAAACCACCCTATTCTAGCAGCAGTTCGCTCCTCAGTCAGAGTGCATCTAAGGAGCACATGGAACTTCAAATTTGGGTTGTCAACAGTTACATACTCGGCTGAATTGAAGCAGACCACAACCATGGTCTGGAGAAGGTCGCGAGGCCATGGTCATGCTCATGTGTGACAGGGCAAAGTGTCAGCAGAGCTTTTTAGTGGGTTCTCGGTGATCTCTAAGCAAAGGTTGATGGGGAAAATCATGACCTTTTCTTATGTGCCTTCTTTTTCTGTTACGATTTTCCCCATCAACCTCTGGTTGGAGAGTAGGTTTTCTGGTCTGGCTGACCCCCTCGGAGAAAGAGCCATCTTGGTGAATCGCCCCTTTGTGGCGGCTGTGTCAGTGGTACGATTACCGGTGTCCTGTGGCGAGGCTGTTGTACCGAGGCTTCCACCTGTCCTTTCATCTCGCGCTGGTTACCGCGAGAACTGAGACCGTCTTCTGTTCGCTAGTGCCACGGGTGCTTTACGGTAAATCCAGGTGGAAAACAAGAACGTTTGTATCATCAACCGACTGTAAACTGACTAATATCACCCAAACCAATCCAAACGTTTCATACTCCGCTGTCAACAGAAAATTCAAAGTCGGAACAGAATTGTAGAGGTAGAAAGTTGTTGTTCCACTTTTCTCGATATATCATTTAGCTCTTCCATCTGTTGACTATTTGTAATACTTGCCTACACTAGACACAGTTTTATGTTGACTTTTAAGTATCCCGCTAACAATGATGTAATAAAGGTTTTGTAAAATATAGTCATTTTCGCTGGAACTTGATTTTGCGGTTTTACTCATGTTTTTGCAACATTGCAGTGCACAATTGTACCTCTTCGTCTTCATGTTGCAAGACACGTGTAAAACATTGAGCCCGATTGTTACATCTGCTTGGAGATTAGGTTCGACTCTGGGTTCGACCCAAGGAAGTGTCTCACGCCCAACCGAACAGGTGTTCCTTGCGTCAGAGTTTGTATCCCGCTTAATCACAGTAATTAATAAAAATCACAGTGGGGATTATTGCGTGAGAACATAGTCCCCGATCGCTTCCTGAATTGATCCTATCTTTCCGATTGACTTTGAACTTGCCGGGGTCAGGAGTATTCCAAGAAAGTCGGTCTTGTTTCGGAAGGTCTCTATCCCCCAAACCGCGCGGTACCCGTCCCTCTGCAGCATCGTCTGTGGCTCCCAGGAAACTCCCCACCGCAACACCTGTTCACCTCCCGCCGTAAATACTGTCTGCTGTTGCCACAACAATCCCACACACCTTACATGTCGCATGGCAAGCTACAGATAGAATCTCTCCTCGATGTTGGAAAGTAGAAAAGTAGAAAAGTTGTGAGCGTATTTTTCCCTCTTCCTTAGCAACAGGCGACGGTCTCTAAAAATAGAACATCAAGTTCGTCAAGCTTTGTCACGATGCAGCAATCCGGTTGGAGCTGGCGACCGGCCGACTGTTTGGGTATATTTTTACAGGCTGTGATTTGCAGGCGGGCAGGACTCCAGTAGATAGTCCCCCGAGCTTGTCACGACAGATTAAAGCTGAAGAATGATTGCACTTGACCGCTGCGCAACAGGTTCGGCCCAGTTATGGGGATGTTACAGTTCAGGCGAGCGGATGCACCCCTCACAGATGGCTCTGCGCCAAGCTCTTCAAGCAGATGTTTCGGGTGTAAAACGATAAAGGTTTTCTGACATTCCTTCACCCCAGATATTGCATTGACAGTCGTCAAGTTCTGATGCATGCACCGCTTGTAAATGTCTTTTCATTACTTATCTCCAGGTTGGCATTAGATTTTGATTGAATAAAGAAGAAATACATTCCCTGTTTGCAGAGCCAAGGGATGATTTGGTGAAGTACTTTCAAAAAAGGCGATCGATCAGAAAACTTAACCATTTTGTAACTGGTTTGCATGTTTGTTTGTTTGTTTGTTTAAACCTCTCTTCATTAATACGAAGCTCAAATCAACACGCAGGCCGCTTTTCATTGACAAGCTGTAACAAAGATACAGACAGATGATTCAAGTCCTATTAAATCTACAAACATGGAGGATGAAAGTTGAGATAAGGTCCATGTCCATTCATGCTGGTTATTACTTTCGCCAAGAAGGATATGCTTTTGGTAGCGGGCGCTTGTGGCTGTATTTGTAATTAAACTCCAGCAAAACTCCAGAAGCTATGAATGGGTTGATGTGAAATTTAGTACGCTATGCGCTACTAAGTCTTGTGTCTTGTTTCTGCTTATTTTCCACCCCAACATCTGCTCGGAGATGGCTCTGTGCCCGGTTTCCCGCTGCATTACGCTTGACCCGACACGTCAGCCAGCCGCCTGATTGGACGAACGGAGGCTTCGCTAAATGCGAGATATGGTTGTTTGAGTGCTAAAGATGCATGACTAAACTGCTCCTTCTTCATTCAGCACGCCCGTACGCTGGGGTGCCACGACCCAACTCCCTGCAGTTGCCAGATATAGCCCAGAAGGACGGCCGTGCGTTTCCCGAACTTCCTTCCTTCGCAACCGAACCAAACCTTTGTTGGACTCGAACAGCAACAGAAGCAGTGCAACATCTCGATGGAGCGTCGGATACACCTGCTGTAAGTGTCAGCGAGTTAGCCATTTTCTTTCTCGGTGTAATCACTGTAATGATTTATCGATGACCGTTAGACATCTAGGTAATAAGATACTCAAGAGTCAAGACAATAGTTACCTAAGCAACGTTAACGATAGCTTTTATGGGAACGGTCACTGAAGAAAGATGGTGGATGCTACCTGAATCGCCTGACCGTTTCCCAAATCTACCCAGTTGCTTGAGTAACCGTACTGAAAGTGTTGTTGTCTTGTCGTGCCCGTGAGATCTCATGTTCTCTTCGCGGTGAAATCGGAGGTCCAAGTGGTCCACGTGTGAGGAATCAGTGCAGGTCTGAGCTGTCCATCACAGCTCAATGGTCTCACTGATCACTCAGCTTGCACACTCCAGTAAAAACATACTCTCCAAGCAGAGGTTAGGCTCTGGCTGTTTTTTTAACGTATTTTTGATAGGCATTTTTATCAGGCTTTCTATTTTGTACTCATGGCATAAAGAGACATAAAGAAAACGGTACAAAATAGAGAAGAAGAAGAAGACGACTAAATCCCGATAAAACCACATAAAAAGCGTAAACAAACAGCCGGAGCCTCACCTCTGCTTGAAGAGTAGTAAAAACAGTCTCGGGCGTTAATCCGCAGTCATTGGGCGTCACCGCACGGCACAAGAACGTGCATGCGCAAATGGGTCGTGCGATTGATCTACGATAGGAAATTAAGAGCATGTTTAGCTCACTCGTGGTTATTTTTGTGTAATTTTGGATTCAGTTTGTTTCTAGTTCTACTAGCGGAAAAAATGTCATAGATCCTTGTGTGTCTCGCTGTACATTCTACAACAGAAACAAGAAAGTCTTGTAGGACGATTCTATGTTTTGAAATTCTTCGCCATGATGACACAGTGGCTCTATATTTCACATTTATGTGCTACTAATATATATATTGTATATGATGTCTCTCAGTACGGAAGATCACATGGAATGCGAGTTTGACTTTGTTTTTTGTTTTTAATGTTAAACCAAATGGAGCTCGATTTCGCAGGTTTCTCCTGCGTCAGTTCACGTTATTTTGAGATCAACGACACTTCCCGCCCTTCCGCGCCACCTGTCACCATCCGCAACAGATTTGGAAGATTTCTCCAAAATTAGTCCCCGCCATCCGCACTGTCTCTTTTAATAGCAAAAGTCGATGTAAGCGCCCGGAGCGGACCCGTTTGCGGAGCTGGAAAACATGTGGTTCCTATCAGGATGGTAAATCTGGTCCGTCTCACTTTTGGACAAATCGTCTCGTCTTGCGCGCGGCTGACATGGTTGTTGGCTCGTGGCGGGAAAACAATTCTCTCCAAGCAGAGGTTAGGCGGGGGAGATTGTCTAACCTAGTGCCTAGTACCAAGGTTATTATTCTTCTAACCTAGTACCTGGCCCCGCTTCATGATAGACCTTATATTCCACAACATTTAGTGTGACGGCTTGGATACGAGAAAAATGCAATAATCTTCAAGCAGATAGTAGAGACCAAGTATTTTGATACGTCTGTTTTTCGGCATTGTCTTTGTCTATCTTAAGTATAGTGGTCTGAATTTTATTGCTTTATATAAAAGCTAAAAGCGCAGACCACTTGAAAATACGTACAGAGTGTCTTAAAAAATCGCGTAAATCATAGCCTACGTGAATATTGGAGGGCTTTTTGGCGTTCAGAAGCTATATTTTTAAATAGTTAGGGACACCAGGCTTGGCGTTTTTTGTCTATATATAGCCTTATAGCAAAAGACGCCCTCCAAGAGTCGCTACGGTTAAGCCTTTCACCCTACATCTGCTTGGAGATTAGGAAAACATCGCATATGTAGAAGTGAGTCGCGAAAATAAAGAACTTCTCTCAATCTCCAAGTAGAGGTTACTTAGCCTACAACTGTTTTGGCGTTTTTTATGCGTTTTTGTGGGGTTTTCTAATTGCCAGGTTTTCTTTTTGTCCTCCTTTTTGGCTGACAGACAAAACGAAAACCTTATAAAATGGAAAGACCCACAAAAACGCATAAAACGACGTCAAAAACAAGTCGGAGCTGAAACTCTGTTTAGATAGTACGAAAGAGCGACTACCGTGTTCGGCTCCGGCAGGTTTTAAAATTTTTTTACGTATTTTTAAAAAAATACAAAATAGAAAGCCCGACAAAAACGCCTAAAATAGAAACACATCGAAAACAACTTCTGCTTGTATTCTTGTATAGTATTAAAGAAGGACTCCCACGTGTCCTCGGGTAAGAAACTCTCGTGGCGCCAGCCTAATTCAGCCCAAGACAACACAAATCCAGCTCTGACGGGTCGGACTGAAGGGGTTAGCTGTAGCACAGCCAAGAGACACGGCGAGGCCATCGCCGCCGACACGAACGTCACACACACGCATTCCCCTGGCGTCGGAAGGGGGCGTGCCCGCGGCGGAGTGAGTCACCCACTGATTCGCAATTTCCAACATGCCTTACGGTATAATGTACTTTTTTATGATGGCATACCAGTTCTAACTGTACTCGAATCCTTGTGGGTTACCTCTGTGGAGTTTAGACTTGATACACGTGCATATAAACATATCGATATGAAACATAGAAATATTTCAACCCAAATGAAGACGAGTGTCATTACGACTAGTTGAGTAAAAACCATTGGAAGGCGACAAGCGTAGATACAAGAGCCACTACTCATCTGACGTTACAAGAAGAAGCAGATTTGGCACCAGTAAAGTAAAGTAAAAAAAGTCCGACTCGTACTCGCAGAAGAGTCGTGGAGAACAAGCTATGGTCTGGTACCATGGTGTGGGCGCTCCGTCGTGCGCGACAAAAGAAGGGAGCGCCGGCGTCTGGAGTGTAGACTTTCCCCCCTCGCTTGTTTATTGCGGGACAATCAAGATGCTTTAAAGTTTTTTTATCGGACCGCGTGGTTTGCATACCACACGCGACACCGCAGGTACACACACCCGCCCAGGCCCTCTCTGTATACACACTCCAACGTGTTCCTCCCCAGGATAGGAGGAGGGTCTGCATGCCCTTTTCGAGCTATTTTAATTCACCGCAAATCGTAGCCGAACCACTCTAATTCAACGCGGCGTTATCGGTACATTGTCCGTCAATTCATCATTAACCGTATTACAAAATTGGGGCATTCTTTTTGACGAGTAGACCTGTGGAGGAACATCAGAGATCATAAGTCAGCAGTTTTGATATATAATAACTCCACCACTATATGTACATGTAGGTGATTGAGTCCTGCAGACTGCGTAGGGAAGCTTATGAATTTACCGTTAAGCGTTACTTGTACTCCAGTATCCCCCATGCAGACCCTCTGGGAGGTACCACGACAAGGCCGTGCGCGCGCGCATACCTTTCCTCTTACCTACCGGCGGGTCAAGACTTTTATCTGTCTATTTTTTTCCGCCCGTAGAACTTCCTGCCCTTTGTCGGCCCTGTCCTGACATTGACTGCTGGTTTAGAACCGTTATACATGTACATTGTCCCCACGTCACGTGACAAAGGTGTGTAAGGTCATTATGACAGGGCGGGGTGAATGACCAGACGTAGTACGTACGTCATCTCCAAGTAGATGTTGGAAGGGAAGGTCGTGAACTTTTCTGGCTGTGCATCTTTTTTCACATTTATTAATTCAAATGTTAAATGGAAGCTGCTACATGATAACATCCTAGCAATACACAATCGATGCGCGATTAGCGGCACCAATACCGGTGTATAGGATGTACAGCGGAAGGCAAGAGGAAAACAGTCTCTACCAGACTCCGGCCTGGCGGAATATTAATAGGGGCTTTGGCCAAGTTAGGAATAAAAGCCTTGTAGGACTTAATTGGCAATGGAGTGAAATGGCCGGCCGGCGGGCGGATAGCTGGATAGACTGCAAAAGATTGACTGAAATCCCATAGCAATTTATTTGTTTCCTATTTGACCATTTTTTTTAATCACCCAGCTGACACGTCTGCTTGGAGACTAGGAAAACATGCCCGATGCAGGAAAAAAAAATCAGTTTTGCGGCCATGTCGAAAACGTAACTTCATCCCCTCATAACATCTACTGGTAGAGCGTTCGGCTCGGAATCTAGAGGTTCTGAGTTCGATCCCCGCCATGCCCCCGACGTTGTGCCCTTGGGAAATGCACTTTACACGACTTTCCTCACTTCACCCAGGTGTAAAAATGGGTACCGTGTATGTGGCACTGTTGATATAAGTCACAAAAAACTTGAGTGCAGTGCCACATTGTCCTTGTCTGTCCAAAAGCAAATAGAAAAAGAAAAAAAAAACATCTACTTAAAATGTGGTTTGTTCACCGACTGCACTGGGTAAACCGCCGACTGCACCAAGGGAACCGAGTTCGGTGGTTTCATGAGCGGTTGTCTGAGAAGCTGACGAAAGACACTCTTCAAGCAGACCCCAAGGGTTACTTTCTTACGGATTGATATCCATTACTTTGACCGCTTCCGGGATCGGCCACCAACAAAAGCGTACCGATCAGAAAACGGTAACGATCCCTCTCTTCAACCTCTGCTTGGAGAGTAACCGATGCATGCGGTGAAGAATTACATGTATCCACTATGACATCTATCTTTGTACGTCTTTGATTCGACGACGATGACAACAATGATCGAAGGTGTGCCCACGACAGTGAACCTATGATACACGTATATCATTTCAGAAATTGATTGATTGATTTGCTTAATTACGATATTAGAACAATCACAAACCATGATTAATAAATCATCACAATACACAAGAACACTTTAAGGAACTTCATCGGGGCATCCTTCGGTCACGCAAAGTTACATATAGTGCACCATTGTACTTAGATTTTTCACACTCACACTTTTATAAGTGACATGATGCATGAAATAACCAGCGGGAGCAAACCTGAACACACACCAATACGAACGAATAAACATGCCCCCCCCCCCCCAAAAAAGTTTTACGACGGTACGACGGTAAAACCTGTTCCGATTTACTATCTCAGAAAGAAATGTTTTCCCGGGCACGAGGTTGTTGAACTTTTTTACATTACCGGTTGGCTGATGTCTGTCTCAATGTAGGTCGAGTCCGAAGTAACTGGCCACAATCTTTGGTAATGCCACATTCATTCACAAATATCTAAACATATACACAGTCTCTACCAGGCTCATTTGGTTGCTGGAGTAGAAAGGGGCAAAATAGGGGTGGGTCAAAAATTTGAAGACCTCTGACAAATGATTCAGCGGCCTATTAGGCAATTTCTTCTATTATTTTTCCAGCAGCCCAAGGGGCCTGGTAGAGGCTAAAACATTTTTTTCTGGTTCACGGTCTAGATCTAACAGTTTTGGCTGCACCCGGTTTCTTGTAAGCTGCCTCCTATGAGCCTGCTACGGAGGCTAAGAAGTATCATTCTTCCGCCGATTCCACATTTTATACACAAGGTTCCCTTCAGGCATTTCAGGATTTCCCAAACCTCTGGCATATTTGGGATTTTCGTCTGGCATCCAGCCCGTCGCGTCGGTCCCACGCACTGGAGACTTCAGCCACAGGAATTCAGAGTTCACGACCTTAACTTTCCTTTGCCTCTTGTCACATCACCTTTTTAGGACGTAGACGTCCCCCTTTTTACACTCGGTATAACGTCTTATAATCGGTTTAACGTTACCACTTTCACTTTCAAGTTTTTTAACACACAAAAAGTTATCACCAAATGATAAATCACGTGTTTTATATTGATCAACGTAGCGTAGAATAAAGAAGCACAAGTAAGGGTCGCCTTACCACGCTTTACAGTTTTAAAACTAGTGTAAACTGGGTGTAGGCAGAAAGCTACCTGCAATGAACCAGTCTTAACCTGTCTAAACCTGCGACGATGACACAACTGTCTTAGAACAGACACTACTTATCATCTGCAAGAGAAACTTGAGAGACCGCCAGCCAGGGAAAGACCGCGAAGTGGGTGCCCGAGTCTAGTGTTGATTGGCCATAATACGAGCCAGTATCACAAAGTCGATGTCCCCAGAACAACCCCCTGATCTTTTTTGTGTGTGCAGTCTTGGTTCCAAGTCCCGCGCGCCATGTGAAAATTAAGCCTGACTGACAAGCATAGCCAAGTGTGTTGACTGAAAACATCGCCGAACGCACATAAACCGGAAGTTGTTGCGGGAAAGCCGTATTTGGACAAAACACGAGACCTTTGGCCCGAGCTGGTCTGTGCCAACGCTCGTCCGTCGCCCACGCGGAGGTTTTGTTGCGGTGACGGCGGAAGCCAGCTGCCCGAAAGCGGATTTTGCGGCTTTATTTGCTTCTAGGAAAGAGTAGTTTTTATCTCAACATCGATCGAAACGTTGTGGATGTGAAAGTAGGCTAGAGAGCAACTCAGGAAGTGTTTTCTGGGTCGTTACCATTTCTGCCGGAATAAACTTAGTGGGCTTGCGGGTAACAGATAACAAAGTAAGTGACCCGCGAAAAAGGACAAGAACAGCGAACCATGTCATGTGCTGTTGCCTTCTCTTGAACTTTTCTCTCTTTTTTTTGGGGGGGGGGGGGGGTCCTCCGTTTCATTAACGCTAGGTTAAAAGTCTGACACCCTATTTGAACCTGTCCGCAAGCAGGTCCTACGAGGGGAGGGGCGGCGGCTGGTGGAATGGAACCCGTACCCATTGGGTAATTTGAGCTGATTGACAGAGGTGGTGCCTACGTAAAAGCTCCTGTGCGTAAGAGAGCACGGTCACACTTTTTGGCGGCTCGTCGACCAATCAGACGCGTCAGCCGCCGGCCCGCCAGCCCTCCATAGGTGCGAAGAGGTTCCCCCGTTTGGGTATATGAACTGTGGCTGGCACCCTCTTCAGAAGTCACACGGACTCACCCCAGTGTTGTCGGCCTGTTAATTCAATTTGCGTACGCAAACAAAAGCGAGGGGTCGCTGGTCAGAGCGATTTTCACCAGTTCAAACTTCGTCCGTGCCACCGAGAGGACGTCCTAAGCGCGATTTCCGAGTTTCGTAGAGAGTTTTTGTCTTCCTACTTTTCCTGACTGCTGCTCCCGATTCTCTTGACAGGGTTGTTTACGGGAACATGGGTGTGCGTGTGCTGGTCCTGTTCGCGCTCTGGTCAGCGGGCTGGCCTGGATTGCCCCGCGGGGTCCCGCTGCCGGGCGCCCGAGCGCACTCCTGCCTGCCGTGCGAGCCCGAGGAGTGCGCGGTGCCCGTCGACTGCCCCGGCGGAACGACCATGGACGTGTGCGACTGCTGTAAAGTCTGTGCCCGGCGAGTCAACGAGACGTGTGGCGGCCTGTACGGCATCCAGGGGACCTGCGACCGCGGGCTCCGTTGTGTCATCCCGTCCCCCAAACATGGCGAGCACATCACGGGCAACGAAGTTGGCGTCTGTCAGGGTAGGTCCGTTATTTGTGTCACACCTCCCAAAATCCTCCCCAAAACACCCCATAAGATTGCTGTTTTCATATTTCTTACTAACGTCGATTTTCATTTGTATATGTTATATGACAATACACTTGCCCTGGGGTAAACCCATGCTGGCTATAGAACCCCCCTTTGTAGACGCCAGTGTGCCTCTGCTAGTCCGGGATGATTTGTGTCAGGGTGGTTGAGTCAACACCAAGGCTTATCCTTGAGTGTCTAGCAATGCGGAGGAATGAGAGTCAGGCGATCAAGTTTGCTGTAAAAATCGCTGTCTGCCTTCCCCTGCCTTCCCGGTCCCCTTTTTTCATTCCTTGCGGTGCCGAAAGAATGCCTGCTATCCGGCGGCCCGACCGCGACCATTAGCATAACTGTTGCCCTCGGGCCGGGGAATGAAATCCGAAGCCCGGGTATCGGCAACTCGGCTCGGCTTTCAGCGAGACCGGCTCGTGGCGTGGTTGTCTTCCGCCACAGTAAAGGTATCCCCCGTGTGTCGGCCTCGAAGATACGGCGGAGATTCCGTAACACGGGGTTATAGAGGGAGCCGTCTTCTCCCGACACTCGAGAACACTGGGGAACCGGCCAACCGTGTCCAAGTTTCAATACCGTGATCCCGATCTGGGACAGGTCCCTATCTACAGACAGGATCGCACAACTGACACCTATCATGGCCCCATCAAATAAACTATACAGGACTCGACAGACATTGCCAAGAATTGGAAATATTTTACACATTTCTTTAGTTCTGTTGGGGAAAAATATATAACGTTATGTATTTTTTTTATTCTATCATGACATTAATGTGTATTTCAGAAATGTATTTCAGTATTGTGTATTCCCCTACCAGACTGCCCACTCAAATTTTAAGACTTCAGCTAATCATATGCAAATCACGACCCATTATGTCATTAATCACATGTTAGCACTTTTGATGGACTTGATCATTTCCAATTAACCTGTTTATTTAGCACTCCATTGATCTGCCAGTATTCAAATTGTAGTTCAAAACACATCACCCATTGTAGTCATGTAATCATTTTCCCAACAGTCTGCTAAAAGGACACTAGCTTATGATAGAGTGAAAAGATAACAAAGGTATGGGGGTGATATTTATGTGTATGTATTGAGACATGCGTATTTGCAGTTTACAATACACAAATGTTAAAGTGTACTGTGATGTGTATTCATTCGCAGTTGAAGAAGAGACTCCGTGTAAGGAACAGATGTTTACAGGCTGCAATATGGTGGAAGGGACGTGCGTATGTGAACGAGCGAGGGCTTGCAGCAACCCTTTCTCCTTTGAGGACAAGCCCAAATGCTTGCTGGCCATCTCAGAGATGAATGGTAAGTCCAGAGGTCACTGACTGTCCGCCCACGCTAACATTAGTTACCTTGGCAACCTGAGGTACTTCCTAGGGAGGACTTAAATTAAAGGCCCTAGCTCAGAGCAGATGCTATGATTATTACATATGATAGAGACATGGGGTACAACGGTCCATGGGAAGTAAATTCAAGTAATAGTGGGGACATAAGTCTTCTTTTTAATTTTGATCCTACTTTTTGTTACTTTGCTTCCTGCCTACCATTTTGTTTGAAAAGCAATTATTATTTTGAGACGGCCTGACACTCATAGGGATTTCTTGAAGGTATGAAGTCAACATAGGTTTATATTTGGTCCCGTTCAATATCTTTTTGTATGTCGGGTAGATGTTCTTTTGTTGTTTACTACCCAGTAGTGCTCAGTAAACAAGGAAAGATAAACCCAAATCGATAACTTAAAAGGGTTAAACCAGCTCGTTCCAGTATTGAGAGCAGAGTTTTTTGGCAGTACAAAGGCAGTCTTTATGTGAGCCACGTTGGTCCAGTACTTCTTACCCGGAATAAAGAGGGACAGAAGGTGACAGCGAGGGGCTCAATGTCAGGAAGTCAATACCATTGTTCAAATGTGTGCAAAAGCACCAATGGCAAGTCCACGCCCGCAAGCAAACAGAAACAAAAGGGTTCAGTCTCAGCCGAGTCCACTCCTCAAGCACCCGGAGCCATTTCGCCTTTGCACAGTCTCAACTTCAAGGCCGGGTCCCGGTTTTCAAACAAGAGCGGTGAAGACAGGAGGCAGGCGTGTTTTACATGCCAGCCTCCACTCAATTATGTTGGCGTTAAAGATGAGAAATGTGGGGGCAGAGTAGAGAGTGCAGTGCTCAGGGAAACCACAGGACCAACCTGTGTCTTTTGGCCTGCATCCAGTGTTTATTTTCTGGCAAGCAGCAGTCAGGATTCTCCATGTGTATTGTTAGGGCTCAGGGAACCACCCATTGCCCCCCCACGTTCCATTGGGTGATGGCCCAGGCTATTGTGAGCAATTCACATGCTGGTGAAAAGTTGTGATTGTAATGGTGTGTGACCAGGCTATCTATTGGCCTACTTTGCACCTATTCACAACTCATCAAAAAAATTTACATTTTCTCAATTGGTGCCATTCTCACCTCAGAGCACTTTTTCAGTCCGAAATATAAACAAGCTCCACAAAACAAATGACGGAGGGCATTGTTCCCACATATGCCTCTATTTCAATGAATTTCCTCTTCTCAGCGGGGCACTCTTTCACATGAAATGTGGTGTGGAGATGTGTATTGTCGGAAGAGTCATGGTTTTACCCCACTTGACCAGTCCGTTGGTATAGGCTGCTCTCAGCATGGGACCTAAAGGCCAGGTTTTATCGTCACGGATCAAACTTTCCTCGTCTGTAAAATTACATTTCTTTAGATCTAAGTCTTACTTTATGGAGGGGAGGGGTTGGTTGCTATTCCTTGGAGAAGCCAGTTTGTTTTCCTTGGTTTTCTGAATATTTTCAGAAACAAAATTTAACCTGCACTACAGTACCGGTATTTGTTGTTTGAAGTTTTCTGTACGGGGGAACATACGTGTAGTTTTTCCTATGACTCTGGAGTCGATATTCTAGGTCAGTAGTATATTTTTCTAAATCTGAGTGCAGGGATGAAGGAGTTGGCGAATATTCCTGTGAGAGTAGGTGTTTTACTTTCAGCAGGCATGGTAGGAATGTGGTGGTACCTGCGGTGCGGTGGGTCTGGCAGGATGTAACAGTTTGGCGGCAAGCTCAGGCCGATAGGTGCGACAACAGCGAGCATCAATGGGTTCTGGGCCTCCTGGCAAGGATGTCAATACGTGCAACTGGCACGTACTTGAGAGAAAGGGCGGCCACGCTGCAGTTTGTGTAGCTGGGCCCTTCGGCTTCCCATGCCCCCCTTTTGGTATGTTGAGCAGGACACAGTTGAAAGACAGCAAAGAAAAGGTATAGACAAGCAGCCCAACAAAGACCACTCTCTTCCATTGTTTGCACTCTGGTACCAGTAGTAGTTAGTCAATAGCATCGCCGTTTTGAGGTAACTGGAACTCGCGTAGAGGCGAGGTGCTGGTGGGGAGAGCATTGTGAGTCTCTCCAGCTAAGTATAGCCAGCCATGCTATCCTGGCTGGCTGGCTGGTCAACTTTTGCCCAGATTTTATGTTCTGCTGGGCAGGGTGCAGTGTTTTGCTAAAGAAGTGAGCCCAGTCCTGGTATGGACAAACATTGGACGCCACATTCTACAGCAGCACAGGTCCCAGGGCAGCCCTTCCCCTGCCAGGCTTTGTGTCCCTGTTTGTGGCAAACACACTAAGCAATGTACTGAGGGATAAGGTCAACTAATTGGGGAACTGGGAGTCTCTGTGTAGGTGCCTGACAGTCTGCCCTGCCATTTACTTACCAACTGATATCTGCTGACAACTAAAAGGTGCTCACGGAAGTATTAAAAAAAAGAGGATGGAAGACCTACCTGGATGTTTCTGGACAATTTTCCTTCAGTAAGACATTAAGGGTACTTGCCAATTAAAATGCTGCTGACTTTAGGTTCTGACTCTAATGTTTCACACAGGATACCCCGTAGGCTCTGAAGGAAAGCTTATTGCCAAGCCCCTGTCACACCTGTAAGTAATGTTAGTAAGGTCACTTAGCCGCCAACTCTGTCCCCTATACAGCCCATATCCCAAGCTTAGCATGTAGTATTCCCCTTTTGATGTTGAAAAGATCCCTGGCTTTTTTGCACTTGTTGTCCTCTAAGTGATCACGTTGGCCTTTTTGTCGGATCCACAATGTTTAACTCCATTGTTTTGTGTAGTCTTACAAAGGCTGTGCTTGTTTCAGCATCCATTCTTCACAAAGCCAGGAAAGTCGCATAATTATCTTTTTTTTTAACCTTGCCCATCTATGTATTTAAATTATCCATGAATACCAACAACAAAGGAAAAACAATTTGTGAGGGACTATTACGTAAAGCATCGGTTCCTAGAAGGCCACTAAAGAGCTGTATTTATAAGGATAGCGGTAAGTTTTAAATTACTGTTGTTCAGATTGTCCATTCACCCCTTCCTTTCACTTTCCGCTGGGTCTGTTAGGGGTCAACTTACCTTCTCAAGACAGTAATTTGATGCACACTTTTGGTTGCCAGCCAACTTCTTTGGAAGGAAAAATAGTGAATAGCCTTGTATTACATCAAATGCAAGCGAAGGCAAATAGAGCTTGCGTGATTGGAGTAGGACTTTTTTTGGTCTGGTCTCAAAAGTACGTAATAAGGTGGAGAACATTGTGAACATCTGTTTCCTGTGTGCACAACAAGAGGGAACATCCTGTGGGAAGGGCGGGTCCCATAATCTATTGGCTGTGTCATCTGTTATTTTAGCAATGAAAGTTTTCCTCCCTCTCTGTTTACTGCTTCCTGGAAGACCTTATCTAATGTCAAGATAAACAACTTAGTATCAGGAAGGATGATTCAAACTGTTTGGGCATTGAAACAATTTGATGAGTTGCTTAGTTTGACTGATTTTTTTTCTTTGTTCCGATTGGGACATAAGTTGGATTCTTGCGGGGCATAATTTTGTGGTAAACATGCAGTCGCAACCATTTGGGGAATGTTTTTCGGCTCCATGCTCCACTGAAAACATCAATAGACAGCACCATCCAAAGCTGACACATCTACAGTGAATCCTGTAAACACCCATCAGAACAGGAGACACACGGATAATGCATGGCTTGCCCTGCTGCCTGGGCAAGCTGTTTCATCACAGACTACCATTTAGGGACATTTTTTCGCTACCTGCGTCATTCTGGAAAATTCTCGGAAATCCTAGCCACCCAGTTTGCCTTTGAGGAGTCTGGAGAAAGTTTGCCTATGGGTGTCGCCCTCCCCTCCCCTCCAACCACTGTCAACAAACCTGTGCCCCCATTGACTGACCACTGGACATGTGGAGGGGATATCTTTGTTTGTTGGTGCTTCACACACCAGGACCAAGATTTATTTACACATGTGCTCTTCTCCCCTGCTTATCAGGAAGTTTTTGACACCGCCAAGGAATGAGGCATTTCCCCCCTGAAGTCTTGTGTTGTTCGTTTCCTCACACCTGCTAATTGATACCTAATTGGGGAGGGTGGGCCAGAAATGTGCATGACCGTTGTTCCATATTTACTCGCTTCCCAGGAGTTCATTAACACGTGACAGCGAGTGATTTGTTACCCAAACAAAACTGATCAGCTGGAAGGGAAAAATGTTGTCTGTGTGAAAACAGTCGCACCATGTCCACACTTAGTACACATGGCCGCCTCTGTCACTAAAACGTCTGATTTGAATGTCAATCGATATAATCTCCACAATTTTATAAGCGTGATTTCATTAGTTGTGTCTAGAAAAAGAGATAATAGCAATAGATAGACGTATTTAGCTCTCTCCAGAGGTGGTCTTGGTGGGTGGTAATTGGGCGTCAAATTAATGTAAATATGAGTTAATGAGCCATAACTTTATCAATTACTTGTAAACTTCATTGCTTCCTCCCCTTGGTAGGAAGTAAGGGCAGTTCAAAGGGTGTTCCACAGGACGTGGCGGCCCACCTCAGGTGCACCCCTGACCCTTGAAGAAGTTTAATGAGGCTGTGTTGTTCCTTACATTGTTTAACTGCTCTGGAGAGATGCACAGCGGCCGGATGCATTTTATAGTTTCCCAGTTCATCTGATTTCCCAGTGGAAGAAGGAGCGCACTCACCCTCCAAGAATGCAGCCTATGGAGGGCAGACAAATATTCCAACCATGGGGAAGGATCTTACTTAGTTCTGAGTCACTCCCCTGAGCAGTGCTTGTATAAACACAGCTAGGTAGACTGGGGGCTTTTGGCAGGAGTCCCAAAAGGCAGGATACTGACTGACACAGGGGGCTGACCTGTGGCCGTGTATGCAGAGTTTCCAGCACTGGTTTAGACCCCCCCAGTGAAGGGCATCCCCAGCCCGGATCGCTCTTCAACACCCTGGCTCCCTGCAGCTCAGGTCACTGTTGGTATCAAACCATGGTGCCAAAAAGGCTAAGAAATGCTGCTGGCACCTTCCAAGTTATGTAGGGGGTTTGTTACAGGCATTGGACATGAGATACATGCATTGCACTACATGCAGAGCAAAGGTGCCTTATCACAGGCCTCCCTTGTAGAGTCCATACTGTATCCATAGCCTAGATACACTTACCAATGGCGATTAATACCCATCTTAAATTCAAGTTGTGCTAAAATCAATGCAATGTCTCCTACATTATTTTTGTGCCTGGAGTCTCTACTTGAATCGTATGAGTCAGAATCTCCTATCTGAATTGGAGTAAGACGTCAGGCGGTATCGTTTGTATCCAGCACAGGCCTTCTGTGTGTTAGTAAGACGTCAGGCGGTATGGTCTGTATCCAGTGCAGGCCTTGTTTTGAATGATACGCTGACAGCAGCAGGGTTCTGTCAGGAGTACACCCCCTCCTCACACCATTGTGTACACGCCCAGGGCACTGCCACTTCTTCTTGTCAGCAAGTGCTGCTGCATGAAAAATGACAAATGTCAATGTGCTGCTGATGGACCATTTCAAACAACAGCGCTGAGGAGGTCACCCCTGTAGAGAGACTCCTTCAGATTTCTGTGTTGTTCCACTTCAGCATTTCAAAAACCGTGGCTTACCTTTTGTTTCGTCTTACAGATTTGTACCCCAATGCCACGGCACTGCAGATACTTACTTTTGAAAACCTAATGAACAATCCACATAGCTATTTTATAGTTTTCACCTGTTATGTCTATGATGTTCAGTACTAATGTCACAACTGGTTGCACTGTAATCTTTGATCAAGTGTCGTGTCTTCATCAACCTAATCTGGCCCATCCAGTTCATATCACATCATCATATCAGCTGCCAGAACTATTGATAATTGTGATTTGTAACCCCTTTGGAATGACAGTAATGTGTCTCAGGGACTACTCCCCCTCCAAACACAGCTCAACAATGTCCTTATGAGGTTAGCTTAGCAAGAACTGTGAGGAACGTGCAAAACAGAATGATACTCTCTTTCTCAGTTATAGATTTGATAATGCTTCTGCCAAATGTCTTAGCTGGCACTGTGATCTTGGTTATAGATGTCCCAAGTTTCTAGCTTTTTTATCAGTCTAGGATGTTGGATGTAGTAGCTTAAAGCAAGTAGATTTCTATGCTATGTAGATTTCTCACATTTGCCAATTTTGAGACATAGTTCAGGTAGTGGTAGTTAGTGGCGTGCCATACCTAGGTAGGGGTGGAAGGGGAAACACTAATAGTGAAACACTCATAATTTGACCCTCAGTGGTCTACTTTACCACTATGATACTAACAATTAGTTAGTGCACTTGTAAGCTCCCTTTGAGTGCTCAAATTTCATTTCCCATCAGTTTAAAAAACTTCCTGGATTTCAGTTGGTGCACAAACCACAAATGTTTTGGGATTGACTGACTGTTTTTATATGTATTATCAGACCAATCTATCTTCAATAAGAATGATTTTGTGTACTCAGACTCCCATGGAGTGCTCAAGGTTCATTTCTCATCAAATATGAATTGGATTTAAATTAGTGTGTAGCCACTCTGTTCCAGGGATTGACTGACTGCTATTTATTATCAGAAGTAAGCTTTGCTGACCTCCTAAGGTTATATACAACCATACATCACTGTCATAATACAATAAGAAGGAAAACACTGCAAAAACACCTGGTGCAGTGTTCCAAGTCTGGAGTAGTCCCCAAATAGCTGGGTT
Organism: Branchiostoma floridae; assembly: GCF_000003815.2. Taxonomy (NCBI): domain Eukaryota; kingdom Metazoa; phylum Chordata; class Leptocardii; order Amphioxiformes; family Branchiostomatidae; genus Branchiostoma; species Branchiostoma floridae. The sequence goes on along the minus strand of NC_049979.1, from coordinate 12,345,978 downwards.
ACCCCAGGATGTAGAGTCGATCAATAGATACATGGTTGGACTTTGTCTCTGTTTATTCGCTTAACCTACTCTCGCCTGATTAACTCAGGGGCTGTAAAACTTGTGTGTACAACTTGAAAGCCAAAAATGTTATGAATTTGGAGGTTCATTGCTCATCACGCATTTTGTACTACATGTGCAGCTACCATGATGGTTTCCCATCCTGTATAAAGATGAGGCTGGCTACTTTGGACTTAAACAATGTTCAATTGAGAAATTCAAGTTAGAGTCAAAGCAGTGTGTGTGTCCTTACGCTAACAGACTGTGCAAACAATTGAGAGCTCAGTCTATCAAAAATGCATATATTTAGCTGCAGTCATGACCAAAGCACAAGGACCTCCTTGGACGCTAAGTGTATCCTGTATTCATATTTGCTTGATCTTAACTCCTTGCCCCTCCCTCGCAGAAAAACACAACTGCCTTTGTGGCTTGGAATCTTGTCAAGTTTACCCACTCCCTATAAATGGCCCTAAATCAAGCTGCCCACCAAATTACAGCCTCAAGAGTGGGTTCATTTCAGTGGCGGCATGTTCAGCACGGCACAGTTGATTACCAATCTCAAAGGGACTTCTTACCTGATTGGATTCAGTTTCTAACGTATACTAACACCAAGGGTGTACATCACCTCGGGTGCAGTTGTGGTAATGAAATGGGCTCATGCTTGACCTGTGTAGGCGTACTCAACATGTATTGATTAAAGTTACACCAGCAGCAAGTCACTCTCTGGAATTGGATTCCATCTGAAACAGCAAAAGGCATTGTAGTATATTGTTGTGTTCTCCTTTAAATTGGTTTCTTGAAACAAGCATTTCCGTCTAGCTGAATTATATTCAAAAATGTCAGTGACTTGTTAATAGATCTAGTGGTAATAGTAAATAATAGAATGGTTATATGGCCACATTATTGTATGATGATCCAGAGCACTTGGCTTTCACTTGTAAGGAACACCACTAAATAATCTCCCTTCTTTTAGGAACCCTCCTCACTTCATTTTCCATATTAGTCAGCAGTTCTGTAGTCTGCATTTGGTGCCCTTCTAGAATATATATTAGGAGGCAGAATATCTTTGCAGATACCATCTGACCTTTAGGAGCGGCAACAATAACCTTGCCTGTTGTCTTTCTGCGACACCCTCGCAGCATACCATATCGGTTCCATTGCCGCTGCCATTTTTCATTTGTGCAGTCTCGCTTTAATTTGTAAGATTGGTCGGCCTGTCTGGAGCCAACAATGGCTCGCCGGCACACGGAAGCCCCGGTGTTAAAGTGGTGATGACGGCCGGGCAGCGATTTACGGGCGCATTTCATGGGGGCAGCTCGTTCATTCAGTCCTCCGACTCAAGTTTATTGTCAGGAATGCCGTGATTTGCTACCTGTAGCCTAAATCCGGAGGGGTGGTACACGGCCTTCCGTGGCGCCACACGTCGTAACTCCCAATGATCTATCGCATCCAACGCATATTTCCAAAGCAGAGTTATCAGTCCCCGGTTCACCTCCTTGAGACGTGCTGGCTATAATGATGCATGTTGTTTGTGGCACACTGCTAAGACGTTTCATATGTGGAAGGTGGGGAGCTGCGATGGGATTTGGTATCAGGAGCGACAGTGTCAGTCAATACTCCAATCACGCAGATCAGTCCAGGAGAGGCATGAGGAATGTCAGGCATCCGCCTTGTAATTGTTTTTCTCTTATCTCCTAGATTTCATAATGTTCCTGCAAACTGGCGATGATGATAGCGGGGAAGATAAAAGGATTACCTGGCCTGAAGTGTCTTAACAACCTGCTCTTGGTTTAAGTATGGGCTGTATGTAGGAGAGCAGTATATGTCTTGCCTGAGAGAAGCAAGACCCTCTAATTAGAACTTGAGACAACATCGGAGTAAAAAAAAAGAGATAAGTTTGAAACTGTCTGACATGTCTGGCTGGCACATCATGACGTGTGTGGCATCCATAATTCCTAGATTTGTAAGTTATGGTTAGTTTGATGGATGCTAACTTGTAGCCGGCAGATTGGTACATACAGTTAAGGTCAGGTGCCAGCCTACCGCCCTTGATGTCTAGGGCAGAGGGTTCACCAGTTCACTGGGTCTTCTCCGTATTGGCCGTATAACACTATTGGTCCCTGCTATTTGATAAAGGGGGGATGTTTTATTCTCATTAGGCCTGTTGTCCTGCAAATTCAAAATACTATTCGTTACATTTGATTGACATCGCTTTGGCAGGCCCCCAGCATAATCACCCCTGTTATCAAGGCTCTCTCTGTTTTCCTCCACGTTTGTATTTGTGCCTGTCTGTATGGGTACTAGAAATGATAAACCGCTGATCATTATCAACAGTGGAGTCGCCAGTCCATTTTGCTACCAATAAAAGACCACTTTACCGCGGGAGTTAACCTTTGTTCGGTAAATGGCCCCCTATGATGCGCAATCCTTCTGCGGCAGGCACTGGGCGGACCTCCAGGAGCGCCCGCCAGATCTCGCCCTGAGATCAGCGCCGCGTGAAACCGTAGTGCCCAAACTGACACAGTCAGAATGACTACAGACACAGGACCCAGTTGAGAACATCTGAAGCACAATAATGTCCAGGCTAATGAGATGGTGTTAACAAGGGCTGTACAGACAGACTGACTCTCTGCTTCTCAGCTCTCTTACTCAGGAGCCAAGATAAGGTCTCTGTGCCTTCTCCTGTCACTGATTGTGATTGATTTCTTAAGTGTAAAGGTGGTGGACTATTTCTCCCCTATGTCAATGGAGACAGGTGTTACAAGACGTCTTAAATAGCCATTAGTCAAGCAGTAAGGAAGTCTTATCCTCTTCACTTGAACCACTTCTCAAGTTTCCTTGTCCGGATCTGTACATTTCTTTTGTGTCTCCATCGCTGCTTGTTCAATGTAGAACATTGGAGGGGTAGGGCAGTTTCGGCTGTCAATTCATACCACAGGTTGCGTCAGATTATCGTTCAGCCATGGAGAGCTGTTTTGAGCAAAGGTGCTTGTGAAAGTTAGGTAGTATCTGAGGGAACTGGAGCATAAGGGTGAACGTCCTTTGGTAACCGTTCAGCCAGTTAGGACAGGCTTTGGGTAGCACACATAAGGTGGGGTGAGAGGAGGAGTCATTGCCACCATTGTGGAGACAGTGGAATGTTTGGAGACAGTGGTTATAAAGGTGTGTCTACACAGATGTGTCATTAAGATAGGACTGGTATTTCTCGTAGTTGAACGGGAGGGATAATTGGAGCAAGTTTGCTGCTGCCTCTCTCTGAATGGCAGAGGTCGCCGTTTGACGTAATCATGTCTTAATTGGTAGATGACAGAGGTTACAATTCAGGGCTCGAAATGTCACCTGCATGTGCAGGATAGCGCAGGTAGAATTGGAGCTGTGCAGGTATTTCTGATATCCACCTGCACCTAACCTACACCCAACTTACACCGGCCCTTCATAGAACCAATTGCTAGTAGTGGCCCAGAATGCCTGGCATTCTTCACTGTAACCTCCTTGAATACAGGATTCTATTTGGCATATCTTATTACCTTGATGTCCAATCTTCATGGGCACAGCACTAGGTTCTATGAACATTTTTCAAGGACAGAAAATGGATTTTGGATGATAGTTGCACCAGTGAAGTATGAAGGAGAGAGTATTCTGATCCCTGCCATTGATATGCAGGTGTGACGGAATCATGATCGCATATCTGTAACATTTGGCTAGACAAGTTATCGTGCTGCATGTCTGGAGGATACTCCATTCCTTTGTTGGGATTGTTGTCTTTGTGTATGTTACACGCATATCATGAAAACTGACAGGGCAAAATATTGACCCTTTAACTTTTTTAAGATATACTGGAGACAGCAGAGAGATCTATTTCACATCCAGGTGAGCCAAACAGGTGTGTTAAGGTGTAGGCTTTCCGGTGAAATCTGTAAGATCAGTTGGCAAACATTAATGTCTGTCTTGAAGTTTTCTGTTACACATCAGGTCTTAAGTACCGATTGACTTAACAAAAATTTGTGCAGTTAGTTGATGTTGTGTGCCACTGGAAAATATATTGCTAATGTCAAGATAATGTTTTATACCAAGGATAATAAAGAAGGGTGTTCTTCCTCCTTTGATTTGTTTCCCGTCATCCCAGCAGCATAGACTGAAACCCAGTATCGTCAATAACTTGGAGGGTGGTTGCTTAATTTTAAGAGCAGAAATGTAAAAAATTTGATTGAAGATCCAGACAATGTGATTGCTTGGTCCAGGGTAGGAGATAGAATTGATAGAAGTAGCACATCGGAAGTCCTTGTCATCAATCATACTTAAGCTTGTCCTTGTCCTGTATCTATCAGTCTTGAGTGGAAACTCAACCCCTTGTTTTGAGAACTTTCTCTCTGCTATGAAAGAAAGTTCCGTTTTTAGCTTTGTCCGAAACCCCTCGCTGATTGACATGAGTGCGGAAGGGCGGAAATTACCTACACCTCAAGTCTGGCCAACCTGAACACTTGCACCTGCACATGCACATGCTTGGAGGGGAAGCTTCCTGGTGTGAAACGGTTCTTTCTTAAGTTTTGTCAACAACATTCTAAAAATTTCTAGAAGAATTTTAATTTAGCATGTGTATTGGGCTGGTGTGTGTAAGTCAGCAGCAGGGTAGGTGACGTGTGACGGTTTGTTGTTTAGAAAGAGTGCTCTCAACATGGGCCGATGGCAATACATAAGGAGTAAGGGGAGGGAGAAGGACATGTGTAGCATGCACAAAATGGCAGCAATGTTTTTCTTTCAATTAAAGTGAGGCAAACAGGTTTCCAAAGGTACAATCTGTTCCTGGGTTCTGTTTGTTTTTAGCCTGTTTGTCGTGTCCCGCGAGATTGTTTTAGCCAAAGTGGGCCCGAGCAGCCTTCATTCTCAGCATTATCAGAATGTTGGCATTTCTTCTTAGGTAATCTCGGAGACACTGCAAGGTTTTGTGTCCCGTGGTCTACTTTCTTAGGAATCCGCTGGGGTGTGGTGTGGTCCTTTCAGATAGCTGTACATGTTTACCTGTGGTGCTAATCAAACTTTGCCTACTACTCTGCAGACACCTTTTTGACATATCTGTGCCATTTCCTTTCAGTGCTTTTCTCTTAGCTGCCAACCATAGAGAAAACCATTGATGTACGTCTCAATCCTTCCTTTTCTATTCCTAGTGACCCAATGATAGAGTCAACATTAAAGAAATAGCAGCTTGTGTTGCTAATGCAGGTTTGTAGGTTTTCTTCTGACTGAAAGAAATGAGAAAATTTGACCCAACCCTATAACCGATGCAAAGTTGGTGCCAAATGGCTGAAGTTTAAGTCAACAATTTCGTAGTCACAACATCTTATAGTACATTAGAGAAAAAGACAAAGAGTTGTCACTGATTAAGCAACAAAACAAGAAGAGAGACAAACTTGTGCTGGATCTGTGTACAGTTCCTTGTCTACCTTGACACACAGCCTCTTTAATCCCATAGGGTTAACTCTAATCCCTGACCTTGATAAGAAGTTAAGGAACTTCAACAGCCTTGAACTACATCTTCCACCTGTTGCCAACTTGTGAGTAGCAACATACTACACAGGGGATTACCAGGGAAGCCATCCATGATCATTGTTGGAATGTCTCTGTATCTGGTGCCAAAAAGTAAGAACCCTCCTCAGCAGTGGTGCACTCACATAGCGCTGTATATCAATATCAAGTTGAAGGAGATTTGCTCTCCTGGTGGGGGGAGAAGAAAAGTGTCCTGGAGTCCAGTCTTGTGACTTTAATCTGCTTCCAACCGCTGTCCCCTCCATTTGTTGGCATGGTATAAACCATTGGAAGTAGACTTACCAAGACTGGACTCCAGGCTAGGAATAGGGGGCGTTTGCTGTTATGGACGTATGCACACTGACAGTACATTACTCATTTACTGACAGAGTAACTGTATTGTTTGATGATTTTGTGGCATTGAGATCACCAGGAAAACTGTGACCATAAAACCATGCTGGATTTTCAAGATTTACAACGTTTATAACGTTTATAATAGTATTACAGTTTGGCTACAACCCCATTGGTATCCCAGAGCCTGTGGTTTTGGGAGTCCCCAGGGAGCCTTTGTGGCTTCCTGCTGTGTGTAAGTGTGCCCCCAGCAGGAGGGTAATAAGCAGGCATTATCATGTGCAGTGACACCCCCTCCCCCTGTAATCTACTCCAATTGCTTTATTGACCAAAGGGGAGGGACTCGGTAGGTTTTGATAGACTAGCTCAGGAGTTACACAGTGACTTCACTAGTACTCAAAAGCCAAAACTGTATGGCAACTTGTATAACAATTCTGGGAAACTACAAAAACAATTGTATAGGATGAGAGTATATTACATGTACAGTCTTTGCTGGACTTTTGAATGCGAAGGCATTTCTTATGTGCTGGGATTATCACATGTTAATTGTATATAGCTAAATTTGCTCCTTTGAGGAGATTTCTGGTGTAGAAAAAGAAGTTTTTCCAGTATGCCTTGTGTAGCATTTCTACTGTGTTGGCATTGTCTTATGTGCCATTATGTTTACCATGTTTTTAGATTTCTTCCACTGAGGAGTTCTGACGCACAAGATGAAGTTTGTCCTTGTTTTGTCCGATATGGCCTTACATTTGTGCTGGCGAGGCAAATTAACATGCCGCTGGGGCATCAGACTGTGGAGGTCGTCAGATATGAATAGACCCCAGAGGGATACAGCCTACCCCCAGGGCATGATGGGATACCCTGTACAACCTGCTACCACATACCTGCACATTCTTGTAAAAGGTCGCACCTGGCCCTCGGCACAAGGAAACATTTCTCTCCTCATCCCTTATTGACAGTAAAAACACATCTTCTATGGATCCAGCTGTCATATTGCCACAGTTTGGTGTAGCCATGGCAACTAACAGTGGCCACAAACATGTAACAACTTTGTTTTCCGAAGTTTTAGAGTGAGGTTTTCAATGGCTTTAACTCCCATTGTTGTACGGTATAATCCTTTCCAGTCAGACACATTCTTACAGTGGATTGTCTTATGATACACTTTATCCTTTTAATCACAGACGGTTTGTCAAATCCTTTAAGTAATGAAGGGTATTAGAAAGTCTAGTGGAGACAGAAAAACAGGCAGACAGGCAGCCATGTACTTAACAGAGAGAAAAGAACGCTACATGTTTCAAATGCTTGAAGTAATACAGCCCTAGTTCTCTTTCTTACCTGGTTGTTTAGCATGGCAAGCCACACAATAGCTTCTATCCATTTCCTCTAATGCCCTCCTAATGAATAGTGTGGTAGTTGCTCGGGGTCATGTAATTTGTTAGCGTAAATGTCTTTCTTTCTTTTGTGTGGAGCGAGGTGAAAAAATATGACCAATGGACCACCCAGCGGGCTGTGGATAAACTCCCTTTGGAAAAAAATGGAATTTTCTTATAGTTTCCTTGGGGAATGATTAAGAAACCAAGAGATCAACTAATTGGAGCTATTTGTACAGCTTTATCAGAAATGGAAGTGCTCTGTTTATACATGTAAATCCTGAATTGTTTCTTACTAATCCTATACCCGGGTGTGTTTATTCCTGTGCGGTATTTTTTTCCCACAAGCAAAAGTAGCAGACAAAACAGTTGGCCAGAAAGTTGGAAGAATAATGGTTCAAGTTACAATTCCTGCTTCAGTTCACTCTAAACTTCAACTTCTAGTAATATCTGTGAGAAAGAAAAAAGGCAAATTCACAAATATTCTGCATACTTTTGAAGCATGACCTGTATCTACTTGTGTAACATGTCGCAGAATTGATCCAACACTAAGTCCTTGGAATGTTTTTCAGTGGGAGAAATAATCTGATTGCGCTTAAGGAGAGGCCCGAATATTTGTTTTAGTGGCTGCCTACTTGTGGTACTGAGGTGAGGTGTGAGAGTAGTTGTCACCTGTGCTGGGTACTTATGATATCCAGACAATTCACACCTTTTTGAAGTGGCCCAGCTGTGAGTAAATGAGCCCATGGAGTATGTCAGCATCATCCTCTTATTTCCAATCAAGAAACTGTCAAGCAGATCCATTTATGGATATGAATTACCCTCCTATTCTCCTGCCCTGCTGCGAAGTTGGGAATTTCAAACATGCCAGTTTGATAGTTCAGTACAGAGCAGAGAATCAGTGAAGTCACTTTCCCATAGCCCGTCGGCATGCTTGCTCCTTTGAGGAGAGTTTACGAGTGGTCGTCGCCACAAAGGTGGCATTATCCGCATGCTTACTGAATGATGAAACTATTGAAGACACATGGAAAGGGGTCCTAAGATTTTGAGTATGGTGGTCAAGCAGTGCTCCCAGGCAGTGAAGAAATATAAATACTACTTAATATATCTCCCTCAATCTTTTTCACAATCAGGAAAGTTTTTGTCAGGTAAAATTGCTCCCCTAAAACTTCTCTGATATTGACTGATAATATTCTGGTCTGGTATGAAAAGGGGTTTAGACTTAAGTAATTACATTTGCACATTCCTCAAAGTAATCTTTCAGCTTTATCATAGGTAAAAGGGTGGGACATTTGAAGTATCCCTGTGGGAGTAGATTTGCGTGAGGTCCTCCTTGTATGGGACATGATTAGATAACACCTGAGGGTAGTTACTTATTGCAAGAAACTGAAAGAAAGAAAAAAAAAATTAAGGGCAAAAACATGAAATGCTTTGGGTCTTTGAAAATTTATTGTAAGGAGATCATCCTAAGATTGTGATGGCATTGACATTTTTCTATGAACTTAACATGTCAAGATTTTCCGGCGCCAAAGGGGCTTTACTTGGTCACAGTACAATAATCAATTCCTTGTGTTACTGCAGCTTACAAAGAATTGTATGTCTCTGAACTTGTGCAGCAGCAGTCTAGTTTAGTAAGACAGTATTGAATACATAATTTTCTTATCCAAAGTATCAGTAGTCAAATGTAATGGGAATAAGGTTAAAAACACATTTTATTTGATGGAATATTTTGGATTCGAACCCCCGTGAGTATGGATAGATCTAGTTACTTTGTTGGATTCTGCTACTGTTTCTCAAGCAGTCAACTGATATAATTGCCCATCTCCGGGTTGTAATGCACTGCTTCCATCCAGAGAGAATTGTGTAACAGCCATGAGTAACTAGTTTAACCTCTGGTTGCTCTTGCCTGATGGCATGGCCCCCTGCATATGGACACCATATTGTTGGGACAGTGGGGTATTTCCTGTAAACAGAGAAGACTGATAGTACAACCAATGACGCAAATGGTAGGTATTTATAAGCGACCTTGCGAGGTTGATGGGGTAGTGATTTATAGCACAAACAGACCAGGTACGTGTCAAATGCTAACTACGATCAGGTGTTAGAACACTTGTCCTCAGCCAATTGGAGCCCCCCTCTTCTTTGTTTACATCCTATTAGTGCAGTAAAATTGTGAGATAACTGAACATTCCCTGTTTCCCTCACTATACATAAGCACAAACAGACACAGACATACAACCCATGAGAAGGAAAAAACACTCAGGGAACAAATAAAATCTGATCTATGTGACAGGTGGTCACTGTAGACAGGATTCTTTATGCTTGTGTTAATAGGGAAAATCATCCAAGGTATCACCAAAAAGTGACCAGGTGGTTCTTACATGTATACAGAGGTGGACACTTATACAGGCTTGTACATTTAAAGAAACTGTAATGCATTTCTCTGCGGGATCAGGTCTGATAATCACAGCTTGACAGGTGGGATTCTTGGAACGCTTGTTGATAATACAACCTCCAACCTGCATTATTACCCCTACAAAACAAATAAAAGCAAATATCCTTGTGACATGTGAAACATGGCGAGTAACCACTTCGAGGGCCGGTCTACTTCCGAGCAATTTTATCTGAGATGCATTATACAAAGGATTTCTCCTATCCTGTGGAGAAAAGGATCCCGTTTCTCGCCCAGTCAGGATATTCGACTTCCGAGACGTTTCTTTCACCTTCCTTTGCCTGAACTGCAACTCGCTGGAGGGTGCGATGGAAGGATCAGGATGACGTGCAGGGACCAGACAACCCGGAATGTCTGTTATGTTGAGCACATGCCTGCGACGTTCCTTACCCCTGATGAGGCAGATCTCGGAAGGTTCGCAGGTACCTGTGGAAAGGACAGACCACCGTCAACACAAGGGAGTCCAGACTCCTGTCAGATTCCACTGTCTCCGGCTGGGTGATGGCTGTCACACGAGCTGTGTTTTGTGTCTCCGTGGTCACTGCTGTCATCATCAGGTGTTCTGCAAGGAATAGTTAAAATAGTTGTGAGTGAGGCCAGAGGTCCTGCGTACCAGCAGACAATTGTATTGGGCTGTGGGATGCCAGGCCCAAGTAATTCTTCATTCCACAAAATCTTGATCTAATGAAAAAAAAGCCTTTTGTTTCCTATATGGAAACATGGAGGTGATCATTTATCCTGAAAATAAATCCTTAGCTCACCTGTTTTATCTGTATTTTTGCTTGTTTGTGTGTTTTGACTGTGTTATTTTTGGTACTTGGATGTAGAACTGCTATTTTATCATTCTCACTCATTTTCAAGATAGCTTATCCGATATTTTTAATCTTGAGCGATCCAATATTTTTAATCTTGAGCAGCTGAGAGTTGATAGCACCAAATTTGCATTGGTTGCTAAAGAGTTGAAATGCTAAAGGATAAGTTTTTCCTGATGGAACACGCATCCAAAGAAGTCATGCTGAAGGCTGTGCCTTAGTATGTACGTTTTGTATGTACCATCACAGCAAACAACATGTCATAACAGCCTATACTTGTGCAGTGCTGTGGGTATTTCTCTATGATACTTATTGAAAAACATGAACAGATGGTGTTCTGCATGCAGCTAGATGTGGGACAACCTCCCTAAAAGCTTCATCCAGAATGAGGTTAGCTTTAATCAAGAATTGCCGTCTGGTAATCAATATACCGCACAGGGAGTTTCCTTGCTCTCTGCTGCTCAACAGTGTTCGGTTGAAAACTTTTTCATGATTGAAAGTAGCTACTCATTTCCAGACGTTGTTGGCCTCTGACATCTTTCTTCTGTTGCGTCTTACAGCAGATCGACCCGACTGCTCCAAGGCGAGGTGTGCCATCGTGTTCTCTCCCCGCTGCCCGGACGATTCCATTCTGATTGAGGGGTACACCCCCGCCGGGGAGTGCTGTCCGTTGGCGAGCCGCTGCGAGTGCAATCCATCGGGGTGCCTGGAGAGGATGTGCCGTCCTGGGTATGAGAGAGTCCTGGTGTCCAAGGGCAAGGGAGAGCCTGGAGAGTGCTGTGACAAGTATGAGTGCAGACCCATGCTTCCAGGTGAGCTTCTGTCGATTCTCTTAGCACGAAGGGAGACATGTAGCCTTAAACTGCTGATTTTCTTTGGACATCACTTGGTGGGCAGTATGCTAAGAAGAAGAAAACATTTGTTCATTTTCAGTATTACTCACAGGAGAATATTTTTTCTTTTAGTTGAAATGAAAAACAGAACATTCTTTGAAAAAAAAAACATATCCATTTGACCATTGTTGGAACAGAACTAACAAAGCAATTTTAGAACAGACAAAGTTGGTCTCAACGTTGAAGTTATTCCTGTGTTATTCTCAGTTGCATCAGAGCCAGAGGACTGCAGCTCTGTGGTCTGCCCCGAGTTCCTGCTGAAGTGTCCCCCGGACAGCGAACCTGTCCCCTCGGACCAACCAGAGGACAGCTGCTGCCCACTCCCCCCAAGGTACGTGGTCCACATCAGCCCACATCAGCCCTTGTATCTTTTGTCTTGTGGTCCTGTGTTCTATGCATGTTTTTGAGGCATTTTAAACACTTTCTGGATGAGAGAAAAAAGATATAAACAAGGACAAGACATAGGGGGTGCCTCAAAAACACCAAGCTGAACCCTACATCTGCTTGGAGATTACCCACTCACTCCCCCCACCCTTCCCAGTAGGTGGCACCTCCCACATCTCTCACACCATTGGAGAAACTAAACAAAACTCAAAACAACCTGTTGGCCAGGAGGATGGACAGACTGTGAGAATTACAGCAGTTGGCACTGTCTGTGTATAAGAGACATTTCTGTGGGTAACCCCAAATCTAGCAAAAAATTGATGGGTTGAACCTGGTTGTTTAGCTTGCCGCTCAATAACAGTAGTTAGTAGGCTCAGCTGGGGAGCAGTGCTCCTGCTGTGTTCGGGAGAGGGCAAGCTTGGATGACTCAGTTCTCCAGTCAAGGTGATGCCAGTCTTTTCTTAGCAACCTGGCTGAAACTGATCCTGCACTAGTTTGGTTGTTTTGGCACGGTTTGTGCCTTTGGAGGATGATGACCTTGATTGCACAAATTAAGGGGCTTCAAACTCACATGCAAGCAGGGTTGATTTGTTATGGAGGTCACACCAACCCCCCCTTGCCCAACCTTCAGGCACGCTCCTGGATGAAACCGGAGGAGTGATAGTACAAAATTTTTAATACATGGCAGAGGTGGGTTTTTAATTTAACCCATACATCAGCTGTGGTGCCCTTCATACACAAAGAACACCCCATGTACTCCACATCTGGAAAAACATAGCAATTACCCAGACAAGATGTATGTTATACTGTCAAATGGAAACTGTGGGCTAGTATTAGCCATGGAATTTAGGTCAGACTCAGCCAGACTAGGCCACATTACATGGTACCTCCAAGTGAAGAGTCTCCATCGAAATTGTGGTGAGAGGAAAAGATGATAAATCGACCTGGAATTTAGTAGAAAAAGAGAGTACTTGAAGACTACTTGCACAAAATCATTACTGTAAGTGAGCCTGGTGTTTTAAGGTTTTTCTGATGTCTTATTGTTGGTAAGGACTGGTCTGGATAGGGGCCAGCTGGTTTTCCTATCACTCTGACCTTGGCCTGACCTTCCTGTCTCCTCTTTGTTTGACCAGCCTCCTTCATGAAGTCTTAACACTTAATTTTAGGTCTATAAAATATGGAATTGAAAGCAAAGGGGTAAAAGAATGTGGAAACCTGCATGTCTCTCTTGTGGAATTACAACTTTTCTGTGTGCATATGTTTTGGTTCAGGATAACTAAGACAGACATTGGATCCAAGCTACCTTCAATCTAATCCTTTACATCAGTTTGTCTTCAGTTTTGTCAATCCCACCAAAAGAATACATGTCGTTAATGTAAAAAAAACTATTTGAGGATGGAAGGCAGCACAGTATCATTATGTGTCACGGTTTTGGGGCCATAAAGACGACCCTGTGTGTTTTTGACCCGATGTCCTGCTCTGGGTCATGTGTATGTCTGAGTGGTATATTTTACTGCAACACATGCCCCTGTACACAACATGGCTGGGCAGATACAGGAGATCAGATGCCCTCAGTCACAGCTGTTAGGTATGTTTTCCACCAGCGTCCAGCACTTGTCCTCTTGCTGACCCAAGAACTTTGACCTGAAATTTGTGCTGGCCATTGATCATTTTCCAGTGTGTCCTTAGGTACACAATAGTGACCTTTCAAGCATCTCTGTCTGACAGCAAACACTGAAAAAGGCTTCAGATCATGTCTCTACTTGGGGTAGAATTTTCTTTGTAGGGTAGCAAATGCAGAAGAGCAGAATCTGCTGATGTAAACCAGCATGGATAACAGAGGATCACAGACTTCATCTGCGGAATCACAACATGTTCCTAAGCAGTCCCGAAGAAATGTGTTTGGAATGCAGTGTTTTATAAGCACCATGACCTTTGATGCAGAAACACTCACACTACTCATGGCAAACATGTCAATAAGAGTCTCTACTTCTCTGAAAACATGCTTCTCAGTAGTCAGGATAGACAAGGAGTTTGTGCCCTAAGTTGAGCAGCTATCAAGTCTAAATTAGCCTTTTAGCTGCCTAACCCCATAACCAATAGAGATTTGGTAGCCAAACAGGTGTTCCAGTATGCTTAAGGTTAATGACATAACCGAAAATTTTATGCAACTTCTGGAAGGCTGTACAGGTGAGTGACAAAACGTAATGATTCCATCGGATGTTCTACATGCATTCCATCCAATGATAGGTTGCCTGGCTTGGTCAGAGGTGGTCAAGCCACAGTACATCAAAATACTTCTAACGACCCCTCCCTAACTGTCCTTGACCATAGATGACAAGGTTGAGGGCGGATGTTCAAGTGGGTCAGGTTTTCATCAGTGGGATAATCAGCCCCAGGAAATGGGGGGATTACGGGAGGACCTGTTGACGACCCTTTGCTAATCCTGGCGCTGGTCTTCTTTTGTGGTAGATGGGATATTTGTCACACAAAGCAAACGGAACGACATGCATGTAATTGGGGCCAGCATTGTAAAACCTGCTGCAGGCATTCTGCACTATGATTAGTCAGTTGATGAGGCACCAGCAGCTCTTGTGAGCAAAGATCCCTTTAGTGTGGAACAGGTGCTTTGCAGGGTTGTGAGGGCAGATGCTTGGGTTTCCAGGCCTGACCTGATTGGTCATGACACTATCAGTCTTGGCATTTGTCAGACTTTGCAGCTGACAGTGATAGATGTTGTGCAGAGGTTTCTAACCTAGGCTGGAGGAAAGAAAAGGGCTCAGTTTGGCCGTGCTCAACTCAGTTGTTTTCTGACCATAACTCTGGTGGTCATAAAGAGATGGCAGTGTTTGTATCGGTGGGCACGTGCAGAGATGGCTGTTTGTGTGTGTTTGGGGTCTGACTCCAGTGCTGCTTGTTTTTAAAATCAGGACTATGGGGTCCTGTTTGTTATTTTGATCCATGACAGAATTACTATGATGACAACACAGTTCATAAATTTAGTCCGGGAGGACATGCCAGGGGCTCGCAATTTCACACTGGCATGCCAGCCCCGTCTCCTGTTTTCCTTGTCGGGGGCACCGGACAGGCCTTCCTGGCATAGGGGGCATACCTCCTCTTCGCACTCTGCCTCCAGGTCCCTGCGTGTGTGTGTTTGTGTGTGTGTGTGCCCATCGTCTGACAATGTCCCTCCAAGAGTTGTGACAGTCTCTCTAAGATGGGCATGCCTAGGCCAAACTATAGAAGGATGGGTCTGATCATGCCAGAAATTGTCTGGAATAATGCCGAATGTACAATGCACTCGGGGACTGCCAAACTGTATCATAGTGTATATGTCTACTCCTCTCTGGGGTTGTTGTAATATCCAAGAAGATGTGGAAGTAGAAAGTGGAAATGTTTCATGGACTGTTGCTGTTGAATCCAGTCACAGTCAGAAAATATTACGATTTTCTACCCCCAACATCTGCTTGGAGGTTGTCAGGCACATGCTCCATTCAAACAAAATAAATCCTGAGTCTTATACACACTAACTCAGTCATTGGATCATCAAGTTGTACTCAATAAATAGAAGTCAAGGAAGTCATTACATGCTACACTATTGAATGAAAGCATTGCATATCATCAGGGTCACCTATGGATGTCCTCTTGTTTTGGAACATTGGCATTTGAAATTAGAGTAGCTACATGTCCCACAATGTTGTTATGTTCATTAATTGTATCTATCTTGTCATTTGAACTCAATATTTAGGCAAAAATTTGTCAGAAACTTATGATTGTTGTCATCATTGATCTTGCAGCTGTGAGTGCCGGGCAGGGATCTGTGAGGAGACAAGCCAGTGTGAAGAGGGCACAGTCCGCAGGATCATCAAGAAAGGAGAGGGCAAGCCGGGGTCCTGCTGCGACGTGTTCGAGTGTGTGCCAGGTAGGAGACTTTGTTTATTCACTTCTTCTGTACTGCTTGGTTATTAGTTTCAGTCAGGCCTGTACAAATGGAAACCTCTGCATAAGGACCAACTCGCCATTGGCTGAATTGTGTAGCACTTATAAGGTAGAGTGTAAGCATATCGTCTTTGGTCTTACTGCTGCTTCAAATGGTTCACTGCTATTTCTCTCACCCATGCCACCCCAGCGAACAACTCCACGTGCATGCACAACGGGACGGAGTACAGCGAGGGCGAGACCTTCCGGCCGGACCCCTGCCACTTCTGCAAGTGCAGCGGCGGTCTGTCCTTCTGTTTCACCGCGCAGTGTGGCGACCTGCAGTGCCAGAACTACTACGTCCCGGATGGCGAGTGCTGCCCCATCTGTGAAGGTCAGTTGAATTACTGTACATCTTGAGATGTTTGCAGTGGTTTCAACGAGATAGCTGAGGGCCAGGAAAATAGATAGGTTCAGCCTTGTACAGTTTAGGTTCAATCTAGATTTAGATGATTTTGTCTAGACAAGTCTGCTTGTTTATCGAATATCTATTGGGTGATCATTGGATGAACCTTTTATCTTATCAAAGGATGTTGTTTCATTCCAGTATCTGTCTTTCACCCTACACCCCCATAGCACTATCAGGTTAGAACAACAGGGTTGTGTTGCACACAGCTAAACTAGGTACAGAGGAGACAAGCTAACTGATAGGGCAACTGCATTGTCAGCATCATGCTGAGCAGATTATAAGAAGTAGGTTATATCTACAAAGTAGAGGGCAGTTGTAGGTGACTTGTGAAGCCATAGGCTGCATTTTGATGAGTACAGTTCTCTGCCTGTACTAGACTCTCCTTGACCTACCTTTTTACTACCGTGAAGTCTTGAAATGTTGGCAGTGGTTTTATGTTCGCAGTCTTGACTGTTTCCTTTCCACCATTAATTCTTGACTTCCAATGGTATCAATGTGTATCATATAGTTATTATCATAAAACACTGCGAAAAACTTCTTTCCCCTTTTATCCCAAAATTAAGTTCGAGCAAAAATACATGAACTTACAGCATCTAGAAATGCCTGAGTCAATCCCGAATGAAAGGATAAGGACATTGTTAATCAACTTTGACCTATTTTACCGCTGGTATCATCAGGAAATGCGCATGTAGGCAAGCGGAACTCGGAGGGACAGAAACAGGATGATTAGGACACGATGTGGTTTGTCTTACAGGGACAGGGTTGTTGATTGCACCATGGATCAGCTTATCTTTGTTTACCAGTTTACTATCCGCCCATGACAACACTCCTGAGGCAGGGCTCTTCTCCAATGGCCTTGTGCCAGTTTCTCCCTGCCTCCTCAGGACTATTGCAAACTTTCTGACTCAGGGTTCAAAATACCACCTGCATTTGTAGGTTAGAGGACATAAAATAGGAGCTGTGCTGGTTTTTATGATATCTACCTACAGCTAACCTGCACTGGGCTATTATAGTATTATAAAACCAGACCGTGATACTATAGTACCTTACAACCAGTAGCAGCCCCAAATGCACACTGATAATAAAATCCAAAATGATACATTTTCAAAACATTATTTTCTGATGGACTGAAATGAAAAAAAAGAAGGGTCCAGTACCAGGTAATGTGGTGCAGGTGATTTTGAATATCAGCTGCACCAGCACAAGTATGCAGGAAGAACTATTTTGAGCCCTGTTATCAGAGTTTTTGCCAAGGAACACGATGAATGCAAACATTTAACTCCTGATCATTACCCTCTCCATGCACCCAGACCCATGGCCAGGCCCCGTCACCAATCTCTTCTGCATGACGGACAGCGGGGAGCTTCTGGCGCACGGGGATCACTACAAAATGGACGACTGTACCTTCTGTACCTGCAGCAACGGGGACCTGCACTGCACTGCCACAGCTTGTGCTGTCCACTGTTTTAACCCTAAGAAGATTCCGGGAGAATGCTGTCCAGTTTGTGAAGGTAGCGATCGATGACAAGGACCGCCCGCTGTCTTTAGTATTCACTTCTTGCTGTTGTCTTCCTGTAGGACAGTCCACCTGACAACTTGGGACAGGCGCTTCTACCTTTGCTTTACCCTCTTTCTGTTGTGTCCCCTCTGCAAAATGCCTTTGCTACAATTTCTACAATGGCAGGCATATCTCTTGTGTTATTGTGACTTCTTTTGTTTAATAATAACCTCTGTTTCTTTCTTTGCGTTAGGTCTTGAATGCTGCTTCAGCATTTACCATATCCGCTTTTCTTTTCCTTTGCAACTGTCTGATGATGTTGTTATGTTTATTTTGCTGTTTACAGTAGAATAATCTGTTTTCTTCCGTACATTTGTTTGTCAGCCTTTTCCTCTTTCTTATGACAGTCTAAAGTAATTTCTTTCTTGATTCTATAGTCTGTCAAGAATTTATCTCAGGTGACGCCCACTTGTAGTAGCTGTCATTGGTAGCTGTCATTGATCATAAATTGTACATCAGTCTGCTGCATAGCACCTGTAAAGCTTACCTGATTATTGTGCATTATTTGTTGACAGTACTGAGAAATACCTTTATTAGAGTCTGACTGCCTATAGATCAGGATAGGCAATGCCGACAATTACTTCTAGGCCAAAACGCAGTTACTCAAGCAACTGGATATGACCAAGTTGTTTTCCCATCCTGCAGAGCCGACTTACATCACCCTCCCCCCTCCTGTCTGCCCCGACATGGAGAACTGCACGCTGGCCTGTAAACACGGCTACAGGTCAAACATCTTCGGCTGCCCGGTCTGTCAGTGCCTCACAGGTAGGTGTCAGCAGACTCTCACATCTGCGGGGCTATCTTTGTCACAACCACGGGCAGGGGCCAGAAATGTTAGAAGCCGGGCCGCTTGTTGTGTCTGGCTGAAACAGGTTTCTCAAAAAGCCAGCGCTGACCTCTTTCTCACTCTTGAAATCCATTACATGTGGAAAGGCCAGCTTTAGAGAGACTATAAGAATCATCTACACTTCAAAAGAAAGAGCCAGCTCACCATAGCTGACATCAAAGTACTGTAGTAATAGTGTTGTATACGTTTGCATAGATGAAACGGAAGAAAAATGGGAGCACAGCAAGTTTACACATGTGTCGAGATCTGTTGTTGCCTTTGAGTTTCTTGTGACACGACTTACCAAAACTTCAGACATCTTTATTGACTTATCGCACTTACACTAAATCCTGGAAGATGAACCTACCATACAGACAGAGGTATTTCCCAGCCTTGCTGTTAATGGGTCAACCCGGCTTGTTGTGACCCGCTCCAGCAACACAAGGTTTTCATAAAGTCGTCTGAAAAAATTCTCACTTCTCAATCCTTGACTTTTATAATAGGCCCACACCAATGTTGTTATTTGGCTATCTGTGACATTAAAGTTTTGGAGGTTAAGTTTACTTCCCTCCTGGAAACTGTGTTAACGAAGTTTTGAATCTGACTGTGTTATCAGCTTCATGTTCATTTTCCAGCTCACAATTTAACTTTTTGAATTCAAGAAGCAAGAAATTGAATTTATGTGGCTAATTAGGAACAGGGCTCTGTTATGAGTTCATTGGAGAAATTATAGATAGATCAAAGTTAGTATGCCATTAATAAGGATACATTGGCAAATGCTGATTTGAGACAATTAAGTTAATTTTTTTGCAGAACTTTTCAGGAAAGTCTTTGCCCCATATTTTTCCTTTTTTTTCTTGTTTATACTGGTTAATTCAAAATCTTGAACTTTCTTTGCTTTCACAATACAGAAGAAGAATTGTGTCATGGAAGCCTGGACAACTGTGACCTTCATTGTCCATACGGGTTCAAGGTCAACCGTCAGGGATGCGAGACCTGTGAGTGCAAACCCGCCCCCAAGAAGTGCAAGTCCATGGAAGACTGTGACAAGAGGTGCCCCTACGGCTACAAGATCAACAAGCATGGGTGCGAGATGTGCCGGTGCAATAAGTGTCCCGAGTTCGTGTGCGAGAAGCACTGCACCTTCGGCTATGTGCAAAACAGCAAGGGCTGTGATATCTGCAAGTGCAAAGGTCAGTATCAGTCACCAGATCCTCCTTTTGGGGAGGGGAGGGGGTATTAAGTCATTAATCTCCTTTATGGGGGATCTTTAGGGGTCACCTGAAAATCCACCCTGGAAGTTTCAGATGAATTTTGTGGGCGATGACTTACAAGGGAGAAGTCGGAAGCACACAGACAGCATGCCATCCTGAGTGGCGTGCTCCTCTGGTGTTTGTTTGCACCTTGGTGTTAGTTCCTGGATATGCTGGAAGTAGGCCAAGATAGCGACTGGCCGTCTTACTTCCAACAGACATCTATTGTATCTTCACACTCAGTCTGATTTAAGGAACGTTTTTATTTAACCAAAATTGATGTCTCCCACGAGGGTCTGGGACAATGTATGCCTGTAAGCACATTCAACAGCGAGTATGACTCACGCCCCAAACACCCAAAACAGAAATCATAATGGCATTCGTTACTTTCAGGGCTGGGATTACCACTTACACGTACAGGTATGTGCAGGTAAAACACATACAGTATGCCTGCCTGCACCGATACTGGGTACGAGCATGTGGATTTTTGTTTGCTGTTCTGATCGTTGCCACCTGTGAAAGTTATGCAATTGCATAAAGATTTGAAGTGCTTCCCAGTGTCAGACTGAGAGGTGAGGGTATCTAATGCAGGTAATTTTATACATTAAAGCCAGAAAGAAATATTTCAAGCCACAACTCATCCAAAGCTACATTGTGACTATATATACTGACTAATGTTTTGTTTCCCCTTTATGTTTCACAGATGCTCCTTTCCTGCCCCCGTCCTTCCCCATCCCTGCCGACTCATGTTTGTCGATGGACGGGCAGCGCTACGAGGACGGGGAGGGCTGGCACGACGGCTGCCGCGAGTGCTACTGTCATGGCGGACAGGAGATGTGCGCCCTCATCACGTGTCCCGCCCCCAGCTGCAAGCAGCCCATCATCAGAGCCGGGCAATGCTGTCCCACCTGTCCTGGTAAGTCCCAGTCTCTCCTGTTTTTCCTTCTTCCACCACCTCACATTCATGGTAGCATGCATGGTACATTGGTTTGCAACCCTGCCTCTGGACATGGAGTTTGGGAGTTCAAATCCTGGCTGTTGTGGCATGCTATTGGAAAGGCAAAGCAGCTTGGTGAATTTCCCCTGAGACAATCAACCTGTAAATGCTGTACATAACAGCTGTCTTCTCTGTCATGACCAGCAGAGGATAAGACCATTACAGTGCTAATTAACTAGGTCAAGATGGGTCACTTTCACTTTTTTCACCCTTTTCAGGGTACGTTAGTCATATACATTCTTAAACGAAAGTATAGCTTATCCTGGAAGCTTTAATACAACGCCAGTGGAATTTTCCATTGTTCTCAAACCACCAAACTGTCTTCCAAAGATAAGTTTGTCAAAGATAAAGTTACATCTTGTCTTCACCCACAGTCATAACAATCGTTACATTCGTCTTAAAATTTCTACGACTTCCCCTGTTGAAACCGATACCCAATAAACCCGAGGTTATGGAGATACAACAATGTGCTTTTTCTTACAAAGAAGGTCAACGCATGGAGGCTGGAGTTATATTGTCTCTGTCCCCATCTTTGATCTGCTTGTTAAATTCTCACACCCTCCCTTGTTGAAAGCTATGCCCAGCAAATCTGATCTGATAGACATACAAGATGCCTTAATCTCAGATACAGAGGGAAGTGCGTTTGGACGATGTAATTTGACCTTGCCAGAACGAAGGAGAAAGAACATGTATGGGACAGGGGGTTTGGACAATGTAAGAAGAATGAAAAGAATGAAAAGCAGAGGAAAGGGGGTTTGGGATGATGGGAGTGAAGGTGAAAAAACACACACAGAACAGGGGTTTGAATTGTATACCTTATTTGAAGAAGAAAAAACAAAAGAAAAGGGGGTTTGGATGATATAAGTGAAGATGAAAAATACATACAGACTAGGGGGTTTAGGTGATGTAATTTTACCTTCCTTGAAGGTGAAAAAAAATACAGAGAACAGGGGGTTTGCCGCTGACATTCTCGACCCTGACAGGAAGGCACCCTTAACCTGTCACAACACGCCAGCACCCTGAGCCTTTGTTGTGAGTTGATACAAGTGGCCATGTGGAATTATGGCATGCTGCTCCCTCCATGTCCCGCTGCCTCCTGTATATTTTTGGTGCGCTCCGACATGTGTGTTCCTCAGTTGTGCAAACAACTGGCACAGGGTCTGCACCTGGGGTGGGGGTATTCCTTTCACAAAGTCGCTTTGGGCTGCAGCTAGTTTAATGTTCATGAAAATAAGTGGGGCAGGTATGTTCATGAAAATAAATGGGGCAGATATGTTACAGGCAATTGTCACAAGCATTGACACAAGCATTAAGTATCTTGTCTATAGTGACTACTTTTCCACATAGGCCAAAATTTATCAGTCCCCTAAATGGTCTTGTCAGCTTTGATAGCATGTCCATACTGTATGTCATGACCGATAAACAGACTAATGAAACCCAACAAGTCTTCATTCAGCCATTCATTTATTCATCCATGCAATCTTTTCTGACACAGATGATGTGGACAACGCCTCCAAGCCGGCAGCGAACCCCACGGTGTGCCACTCTCCGGGTGGGGAGTACTTTGTGGAGGGGGAGACGTGGCAGCTGGACCAGTGTACGCAGTGTACATGTCACAACGGCCAGGTTCTGTGCGACACCGAGGCCTGCCCCCCACTCCTGTGTCAGAACCCCATCAGGACGGACGGGTCCTGTTGTGCAGTATGTCCAGGTGAGGGACTGTTTTTTTTTTTGGTATATTTTATGAACCATGCTTTCCAAGCAGAGGTTTGGATGGCGAACATGAAGAAAACTGAACAAAATAAAAGCCAGACAAAAATGCCTAAAACACGTCAAAAAACAGCAGGAGCCAACAGAACCTCTGCTTGGAGAGTACATGAAACAAGGGAAGACAACCAATACAATAATAAAAGATATAACCCCATAACCAATACCAATAGAGAATTGGTAGCCAAATGGCTACTTCTGTGTGCTAAAGGTTAAAGCATGAGGCTAAAAACAATTTTTGCCATTCCCAGACGATACAGGAGCGGACATGTTCCCCCTGCCCCCGGACATGTCGGAGCCCATCCTGTGCCATGGGGAGGAGGGCGAGATGTTCCTCCACGGGGAATCCTGGAAGGCCAACGTCTGCACCAGCTGTGTCTGTCTCCATGGCAACATCACGTGTTACTCCGAGACGTGTCCGCCCGTCAGGTGCAAGAGACCAGTCCTCAGGAAGGGGCAGTGCTGTCCTCAGTGCTTAGGTAAGGACAAACCTACAGTATTCAAGGCTTGACATGTGCTTTTTTGCATACCCAAAAACTGACATTTACATGTACCATACCTACCCCTAAAATTCAATTTAAGGATCCTGAGCTCCTTAAAAATACCGTTCTTTAGCCTGTTGTCAGGATTTAGATAGCAGCACATGGACCCAAAAGAAATACTGGTACCTACACAACTCCTGTTTTACCTGCACCAACCTGCACATGTGGTGCAATACCTACATGCAGATCCCTGGTGCAATACATAGGTCTGAGCTAGCAGTTAAAGGAACTTCCTTGCAACTTAGCCAGTCTTGTAGCCATCTGATATATGGCTCCTATAGAGAAGATGTTGTTCAAGGCTGGATCAGACCTGTACCCTTAAGTTATTTTCTTAAGAGCCCGCTTCACCTCCGAGTCAGAAAAGCAAGTACTTTTTGGAAGGCTTGGAAAGCAAGCAGGTCGTAGTTCAGGATAAGGTTTATTATTCTTGGTTCCAGGTAGGATTATGTGTGCAAAATGATCCGTCAGATAGAGCAGATAATTGTCATGCCGCCCCAGGTGGTGTCACCAGAAAGTGTGACCCTTAAACTTTTCAGCAGCTTTGGGAAACTTGGATTAAGCCCCCCTTTGGTAAAAAGCGCCTCCAATGCTCAGACTCATCCCAAACTAACACCAGGAATAAGAAATAATCCCATTGGCATTACGTATTGCACAAAAAGAGTAAATGTTTGTTTGAAATATCAGAAGATAATTGCTCAAAGCTCTTGGGACTTTAAAGTAGGGAATAAGTTGCAGAGACATTTTCGTGAGATTTGAACCAAATTTCCTTCAGACTTCATTATTGCATCCAAGGAATACCTTATATAGTCTTAAAGTCCTGGTGCATGCCTAGAACGTCTTTAACATTAAGCCCGTAGACACAAAGTCTGTCACTTTGAGACTGGATATCTAAGTGTCCCTGTTATCTCTAAAGGATTCACAGTTTTGAGTGCTTCAACATTACCATCAAGGAGGAAGTAACAGAATCTGATACCCGACATAAGCTGGCACCCTTAGCAAAGATAACAACTCAGAAGGTAGTTACCGCTGCATTAACAGCCTGTGGAATGACAACACTGTTAATGGGTCCGGACTGGAATAAGCAAACAAACTCTGACCTTGGTTGGTGTCCATATCTTGTTTGGATATTGTTGCTGACATGGAGATCAGACCGAAATGTTTACTACAGAAGGCTAAAATGAAGAGTAAAATATGTAACATGCATTGGCATAATACCGGTAGTAAGACTTATACCGGTAGATTAGAAATACTGGAACTTAAAGAGATCTACACATGCAACAATAGTTATTTCTGAGCTGTGCACACTTCAGACATCTAGGTGTCCAATACACCATTTACAAAGCATCGATAACAATACATTCGAAGACAACAAGGCCAAAAGTTTTCAGTATACTTTTTTTAAAATTTCGGGGCAGGCAGCTCGTCGTGGGACGAACACACTGTCACATTCATTGCCAAATTTATAGATCATAGTTACACATGCTCACGGCACAAGACGAACATGATTCAACAACAATCTTGAATTTCTGTTGGTGACCTACAACTCATGTAAAAGTGTGAAGAACCGTTGCATAATAGCCCGGATCTACGACTGAATGGGCAAAATTGAACGTACGCAGCCATTTTCCCGCCATTTTTATATCTACGCTAGCAGTGAAGTGTTACGTCATAGCGGTTGTGACGGACAGAAGTTAAATGAAAATTCTTGACAGTATACGTCCGTTTTCTCATGACATTTTGTATGCTCATGCAGGTTTATGTTTTATGCATTTACTGACAGTAAAGGAAGGAACATCAGAGGATGTATAAATGTACATAGCGGCAGTTAATTGTGCCGTGTTTCTTCCTACCGGTATTTTGTACCCCCTCCCAACCACGCGCCCGTTCGCCGTGTAATTCCGCGGCGTGTTACAATTACAATATTACGCTTTTAGCAGGACAAGAGTGGCAGAAAAGTTACACAGAAGAAGTGGCAAGGGTAACCTATAACAGCAACATGTAACTGGAGAAAATGATGCGTTGACAATTTGTCAAATCAGTATGGCTAGAGAAATCGTCGTAAACGTACCGGTATTATGATAATAGATGTTAGGCAAAGGTCCCATAGCGGTCTCCACTGCCTTAAACCTCCCTGACCACAGTACCTATAGAGTGAGGAAAGTCATATTAACAGCCATTCCCAAAGACACGTCTTGGTAGAAATGCCAGGAATCAAACCCTTGACCTCAAAATCTCGTGTTCGCTGCCCTAGCCACTTAGACATTTGACGCTGTAAGTGAAGTGAATAGTGCACAATAGTGATAGAAGTATAATGCTAAACTTTCTTCCAACTCAAAAGTTCACATGGATCAAATTTTCAAAGACCATTGCCACCTTCTTCAGGATCAACATGAGCTTCCCTGATAATAGCAATAAAAGTCTTTGAGCAGATCTGTAAACAGTCTTCTCCTTTGCAGATGCGTCCAATGCGGTGACGACGTGCAGATACAACGGGCAGACGTACAGGGAGGGGGAGAAGTGGAATATAGACCAGTGCACGCACTGCTACTGCGTCGGGGGTCACCAGATGTGCTCCCAGAGAATATGCATGCCGCAGCTGTGTCCGGAGGAGGAGCAGATCACCCTGCCGGGGGAATGCTGTCCCGTCTGTAGATCAGGTAAGGCAACCTTCCGTTTGGAGTTGGTGATTCACTACAAATCACCTGGATGGAGGCCTGGCAAAGCTCCATCTCGTATCAGCCCTACGGTGATTACATTATTCACCTGGAGTCCCGGAGTGAGCGGGAGAGTTAATCTGGATTTTGTATGCAAATAAATTCAAAAGTAATAATGATTGCCGGAACTATTAACGGAGTGGATATTGTAAGCATCTGCAGTAAGGGTTTGCTAGACAGGGAAGATGGAAGGCTCAAACAAGAAGCAAAACTTAAACATGCTTTTATGGAGATTAGACATCCAGGTAAACAATATTCAAAGATAATACAATATCTACATGATGTAATCTTGGCCAAAATATACTCAGGTACATTCTGGCTTGCCACACTGGTTCAGCTCAACAGCTGGAAAGAGGGGTTGTTCCTCACATCTGTGGGAAGTTTTTTTGTGTCCGAGAAATCTGGAACGGATGTTGACGTGGATTTGTTGCATCCTGTGTGACAAGTCAAACTTTGTTGATGACACCAGAAGTCCAGTATTTTGTGATCTTTGTTCTCAAAGTGTCTGACATCCCTTTGATGTGAAACATATTTGTTAGTTTCTGTTGTTCTTTTTGGCACTTTTTTATCCTGGTCCTTTTGTCTGTTTAAATCCTGAACAGTCAGATTGTAACATGTACATGTAGGATGTATTGAGTCACGTATTCCCACAAAAGCCGTCTTTTGATGTTAGTCAAGTTTGTTGAATGTCTCAGTTTTAACTTTTCCGACATTGACCTTGGTTACAAGGTATTGTTTTTCTTGTTGGCACGATAAAAGGGGTAGGCCGGATGCGGTGGAAATGTGTAATCCGTGTATTTGTGATAACCAATCTCCTTGATACTGCAATAGGTCAAATCTTCTCCCTGCCTTTGCCAATACAGACTTAATGAAGACTTTTGTCTCACTTTAGGGGTAAACACATCTTACTGTGTATAAATAGGAAAGTACAGAAAATATTTGATAGAGTCTTTGAAACTGTAAGAAAGGGTAGTCAAACACCATATAGCAATAAAGTCATCAGTTATATCTTGAAATTACTATATGAAAAACAAATTTATTATTGTGTATAGTTGTAGAAGATTATATACTGAGGTTACATGGAAGTCCGTATAATTTTGTTGTGTCAATTAAGTAAGTAGGCCATAGCAGGGGAGTCCCACAGATCTAATGTGTTACCCTAGTTCTGGTCTGCTGTCTTTCTAAGATTTTATTATGAGTCTTTCCAGTGAATCGTGAGGAATCCTTAAAGAAAGGAAATGTCCTGTGAATATGTCCACATGTGTTGTAACCAACTGTTTTAATGCTGGTTTTGTTTTACTGCACTTAACTTACTATTTACTGATGGTCATTTGTTCCCTGTCCAGACTTGACCACAGAAGTTCCCAACGAGTCGAGAGGGAGCACAAGACAAAAGGCTCAGCCTACCCCTGCATTCACCACAACACCACTGTCACCTGTACATACAACAGGTAAGCACAATTTTCACTCGAGTGGTCAAGTTATTACAACAAAGTTATTAGTAACTTAAAAGATTCAAGATTGTAGCTAACAATGTGAGCTACTTGGAAATTTGTAGGATATAAAAAAATTTCTTTCTTCATCAGTTACTTGCAGTCCCTAAGGATGTTAGATGTAAATGCTTTCTTTTATCCTCCACAGAAATGAGCAATGAGATCCCGGATGCCAACAAGATGGGAGGTATTGAAGCGCCGAGCTTCCCGACCCTGGCCGTCGTCCTTCCCATCGCCCTCATCATCATCGCGCTGGCTTTGCTCTTCGTTGTGTCGATCATCATCGCCAAGAGAAGAATGGGCCGGGTCGTCTTCAAGTCCTCAACGCCGCCCCAGCCGCGGAGAACCGCCGCGGGCGGGCTGCAGGACTCCAGCGTCGTGTACGTGGACCACAAAAACGGAGTGAAGGTGGAGGTGGAGAGGAGACATTGGAGCGACATCGAGCCCACGCGGGTCAGCGGGTACTACAGTATGCGGGACCCGGGAGTGCAGCACGTGTGATGTGTGCATTCATGCGGGGGAGGGGAGAAGAGAAAAGGCGGGCGGCCACCGGTTGCAATGGGACTGTAGCAAAGATGCTGCTTTTGTGTGGTGCAGCTGAGGACGGTTGCCGGGAGAACCGGGACGACAGAGTTCAGGTTCATTGGGTGCTCCTTCTGTAACCTCTGACCTGGTTCACCCCATGTGACCTCTGACCTGGTTCACCCTGTGTAACCTCTGACCTGGTTCACCCGAGTCTTGTACATAACCACCTGTCATAATATATTATATATAGGGACAGCAACTCGACATTGACATGTCAACAGTAGGGAGAGCTTAAGTAGAAACAAAGCAGTGCAACACACTGCCTACATGTGCCGTCATGAGAACCATAAGTGTGAAAATCCTCCAAGGAAAGGCTTGAACGTAGCGCAATCCTAGCAGCATTTGTACAGTTGAAGTACGAGAAAGTCCGTCTGGGGAGAGGAGCACCACCCGTAACAAATGTGTAAATTGTAGCGTGCTTCTAAAGCGTTTTTTTCGATGGGAACAATGCAAATTTTACTGTACAGAGAGACAAAATCATGCCAGCTGCCCAGCATAAATTTATAGGGAAAGCGTTCAACATGCAAAAGCAACGCACACCTCAGAAGAGTCAAATGTCTGCCATCTCGTATACCTTTCAAGTGCTTCTATCCCTGGAGGCACAAGAAGTTCTGTTCCTTTACTCTGTGCAAAGC
Organism: Branchiostoma floridae; assembly: GCF_000003815.2. Classification (NCBI taxonomy): domain Eukaryota; kingdom Metazoa; phylum Chordata; class Leptocardii; order Amphioxiformes; family Branchiostomatidae; genus Branchiostoma; species Branchiostoma floridae. The sequence goes on along the minus strand of NC_049979.1, from coordinate 12,317,397 downwards.
ACTAGAGCTCCAAAGCATGTGAAAATTTGTGTTTATGTGTAGTTTATCATGGATGTTTTTCGAAGGTGTATGGATGCTTTTGCATTGAGGATGCGGTGTACACTATGTGCTGTAGAAAATGAAGATGTATTTATTTGTAAGATATACTTCCAGCATTCTCTCTTGTAAGCCCTTCTGTCTATGCAGAGTTTTAGCAGAATCAGGAAGCAGTTTCGTCTGGCTTCTAAATATTGTTTTAGATATTTAGTAGGCCAGCTTGTCATAGACTTGTACAGTGTAATTTATTCTATAGAGATGGCTCTTCTAATTTATTGTGACTGAAAGGATGTGGTGTAAGATACTAGTGATGTACTGTCCTTCCTACATATGGCATAAAGCTTGCATATTAAACCAAATGTTGTCAGACACTGACAAATAGTTTCCGTCATTCAATAATGTTCTGGTTCCATTCTTTAACAACAAGACATCCAGTGGTGTAGTCAACATGTAACCTGCCCAACCTGAAAGAAAGTTAATATTGCCACACGAAGTATCAGGGAATATGACAATAGGAATATTAAATGGTTTCCATGACAGTTTTGAAGAGGAATTGTTCATTGTGAAGATTCGAAGTTTTTGTATGGAAGCAACATTTTAGCAAATATGTTGTTTTCATGCATAGACCTTCATTTGTGTACCAGTTGTGGAGGGATGGGTTGTGTAGAGTGAAAGTCCGAATGGAGAGATCTGTTTTCTACCAATATATTTATTCTCTACTATGCTTGTACATTTTGAGCAGAAAGAGCAATAAATTTGAAACATCTTAGCAAATGTGTTGAATGATTCACTGTGAGGTGCCTGTTGCATAAGTTTATGATATTGAGGGGTATCTAGAATATATTTTAAGACTTTTCTTTATACAAACTTATTACATGTAAGCATGTACCATAATAAATACAATATATACATTTTGCATCTAGGATAGAAATGCACAAAAATACACAAAATTTTTTAACTATGATTAACTACTTTTATAGAAATAATGCTTTTCTGCTATTAAGGCCACAGCAAGTAAATCTTATGGATGACATCCTCTGCAGACTGCAAAAAACGTGCGATAGGGCGGAAAAAAACAAGATGGGGGAAAAAAAACAAGATGGCTTCATTTTCAAAATAGGCACCATAAAGCTGTGATGACTGTTGTAAAAAGAATTAAAGGGACAAAATATGGTATCAGAGCCAACAAGGCATTCATTCCTGTATTTAAGACATGTACTGGTGTGGTAAAGGTGACACTAGTGTGGTAGACTGGCATCGCCAACAAAGTTGGTAACCACACTCATGGCTTCCATATTGGTGTCACTTTTACAACTATCCAATAAGTTTCATTTCTACATCTTAAGTCCTGGGTACCTCGCAAGTGTCACTTCTACAAGTACAATTATTAGGCTACAACACAATATACTTGCTTATTTTGGTACTTTATCGTCATGTTGACCATCCCTGCAGAAGAAAAAATGATTGTTTTTTTTCTGAAATCAGGTGAAAATTAATGAGTGCGCTGATGCCATCCATAAAATTTACTTGCTGTGGCCTAATAAAAAAACATCAAAATCTTGAACATGGATTTTGCTTCTTCTGCAGTCTAACTTGTACAAGTGACCACCTCTACATAATGGTCCATGTGCCACTTTCTGTAGGTTCATTACTAGATGATTTTCCAATTGACACAAACATGAAGAATCCTGTCTTTAATGACCACCTCTACATAAGGACCACCTAGCCCATGTGCTACTTTCTTGTGGTCTCAGATAATTTTTTCATTGACCTTAGGCCACACCGATTTAATTTCTTGGTTCACGGATTCGCTCGCTCCTATTTTTTGGGAAAAAAAATAAAAATAAAAATTACCACCATTTTCACCATTAATGAAACCATTCACCAACTTTCTGGTGTAGCAAATTGGCCTTTATATTATAAGCTCCTTAAAGTGTGGGTACAGGTGCTGTTACTGTACAAAAATAGTGTTTTTGTACTTTTTTCAAGCTGAAAACTTTTTTCTTTATGTTTTGGATTAGCCGTTACCTTTACCCCAACCATTTTACAATTTTTATTTCGCCCTCTCGCTCCATATTTTTTATGAAAAAATCTGTGAACCAAGAAATTTCATTGACCTATAATATCATCAAGAATCCTGTCTATAGTGACCATCTGTCCACACAGAGCAAGATTTTATTTTCCCCAACTGGTCTTCATTGGCAGTTTTGACTGTACTGGTGTAATTCTTTAGTGGTACAGGGGCAAACATCCGACCCCTCCAACTTTATAATTAGCTCGCAGCACAAACATTGTAATGCGAGACCTGCAGCACAGAAGCAAACAGAGGCTAACCTTACCCAGTCTTTCATAACCAGCAACTAGACCATCTCTTCTCTGTCAACAAACAGCAGGGTGTAGAGGGGGTGTGAAAATAGGTTAATGCAACACACCTATAAATGAAGTACAATCATTCCTACAATTGTCTGTAAACACAGAAACAGAGTTTCAAATTTAGGTACATGTAGACCTGACAATTTTTCCCGTGGGAAAAGTTGCACGCTTTGTCCAAGATGCAGGGTACTGTAGGGAAAGAAACCACGTCTTCTTTTTCATCTTTAACTGAAGTATAGAATGTAGCCTGTATTCCAGACTGTCTACAGGGCATATACAGTTTGCAGCTCCTTGCGTTAGGGCCATGGCATTGAACATGCCCTAAATTTAAAAGGAAATTCTACAATAGCCCCCCCCCCCCCCCCCCTGAGTTAGAGTTAGACTCTGAGTTTGGGGGTCTGGTATCCAGGCCATGAACTTCAAGGATGACCTCTTTTCAAGTTTCATGTGAGGCTTCTTTATGGCTTTCATTTTAGCCATATATTGTGCATACCAGTAGCCAGGATTTTCTGTGTGGGTGGTGAGTAGGGGGTCATTTGGCTTGGTTGGGTGTTGGAGTAAAGATTTGTTTTAGATGGGTGACTACATGTAACACTTCTGGCAAATCATCTAACATGATTCACTTGTTTGGCCCATTTCTACCATACCTTTTCAGCGACCCAAAGAAACTGATGGGGAGTAGAGTCCTTCCTTGTACATATTACATTTCCTGACAAAGCAAAAGTTGCTTTTCAGCAAAACCCTCTTTTGCCACTGTGTTTCAGTATTTACAGGTGGGTTCTTTCTGTAGATATGTAAATATTATTCACAACACAAATTTGCTGCGGAACGTTGCGGATAAAAAGATGTGTCCTGCCTCTGTGTCAGGCGTGACACAGGTAGTTACAATGCACCTGTCCATATGAGATAATTGGCCTTAAGTTACATGGTCTCACCTGCTCACACCTGTATCCAAATCACAGGTGTAACAATTCAGAATGTTTACTACCAGACACGTGGGGGACAAAGAGGGGCATAACACCTGTGTGTGTATGTGGCCTGGTGAATCCTACATCCTGGGACCAATCACCTTCTCAGCAAAGCGCCACCTAACGGCAGAGATGAAGCTAACTCCAGTCAATCAAACTCAACTACTGAAAAATTGGCAGGAAAATATAGTCTCCAATCAGATGTGAAGATCTGGCTCCATCTAAGTGACTGTTTTGCACCTGTTACAAATTATTTGAAAAAGCAATACTAAAAAGAGAAATGTTGCAAAAATATACAGAAAACTGTGATGGTACCAGCAATATAGCAAAAGCTGTGCTGTTGCTACAGACAAACTGAGTTATATTGTAACGTTAGTCCTATTACTTCCTACCAAAGACTTGTCAACTGGGGGTAATCTATTCCCCTTAACCAGGTGCCATTCAGTGCTTAAAATAGTCTCAGCTACCACTCCAGGCTCCACATGTTGCTGGAAAAATAGCAGCAAACCAGATACTAGAAGTACAGATGTCGAGAAACTATAACTCCTCTGACATGTTGATTGTTGTCTGCCAATTTCCAGCAACATGTGGAGCCTGGTAGAGGCTAGCAGAGAAAGCCTCCCTCAGACCCAGCTGAGTTGTGCATCTGTTTGCTTGGCTCTTTCAGCAGGACATTAGCCATTGGCATTGAAGACAAGCTGGGTTTACATGAAGCTCCCAGAGTTTGGCAGGAGTTTATACCCCCACCAGGCTGGACATCTAACAACAAGGGATTCCATTGTAAGATAGGCAATCAATTACATATTAGGCCACATCAGTTGGATTTCTTGGTTTTGCTTGCTTCAATTTTTCTAATTTGCAAAATAGAAAATCACAATTTTACCATTTAGGATGCCACATTATCAGCCATACCGGTATTGCTCATATTTTGGAACCCAATAGTTGAAGAAAGCCCTTTTCTTCAATATACTTGTGCGTCTTCTTGAACGAAATCATCTCCCCACTCCAGTAATTTTCTGCCAACATGTGAGAATTAAGTAAACAACAAGTACATGTAAAGTTGATGTGAGAATTAAGTAAACAACAAGTACATGTAAAGTTGATGTGGCCCTTTCCCTGTAGAATTCTGGAAGATTTATTTGACAGCTTGTCAGTTAATTTTTCTGCAGGTGCAACCAAAGTGGAAACAGTTGTTACTGGTTTTATTTACCAGTCACAACAGCTTTAAACCTTAAAGGCCCTTAAGTTAATGCAATATCAGGGCTGGAAAGATTGAAATATTCTGTCAGCGTGCAGATTTCCAACGTGTTCTCACTACACAACAGCATCGCATTATTGATCCATGAATGTCAATATGCTATGGGAAAGTGCTTTCTGAACTTAGTAACGTTATGTACATTAATGACATTGTCTTCAATTGATTTTCCAGCCTTGATAAGGCATTGAGGGCCTTTAAAAATGAGGTAAATCTCTGTTAGGTGGATAGACCAACAACTGCATCTGGTCACTTTGGCTCTGACAAAACATCCCCTGTAATAGTGATACAAGTGTGGCCAGACACTTAATTGGGCAGGACAAATGGTCACTTCAGACTGACCCTGCCTGCTGCAAGAATGTGCCCTCTGCCCCTGGGTAGTCACACCTAATTAGCTGCAGACATCCTCAGGACCCTGAACCTTCTCAACAGACTCAGAAGGGATGACAGGTGCTGACAACTAGAGGGTGGGAGGTGGGGGCGGAGTGCATGTGTGGGTGAAGGTCTCATCCTAGTTAGGCACAATGGAGAAGCTCATCAACAAATGTATAACATCCAGTAATGATATACCGGTACTCAACTTAAAAGCAACTGGAGAAGATATGTAAATGGTCAGATGTTTTAGACGGCATCCGCTATCTTTCATTTGTGACTGAGAAGCCTGACTGACTGACTGACATTCTCAGTCACTAGAGAAAGATCATTCATAGTGGATGCTGTCTATTTACAAAACTTGTCCATTACTTTTGTACTGAATAATGGAATAACAATTGTTCAGTCAGGTAATACTAATATCACTTATTATCGGGCCAGGCAATGTAATAAAAATGCTTGGGAAGGATTGACCAGTGGGATCTGTAAGCAAAAGTTAGTCTCATCAAATTCCAAGAATCCAGATAGAAACTTTTTGAGTGGGAGGAATCCATCAGCTAGGTTTGTCCTGTCAGTGAGGATCAATCCAAGCAAAGTACAAAATGTACAATACAATCTGGTCTTACATGTACCTACTGCAAGTGTACAAAACCGGCAGTTTGATGGTCATAATGCCAAACAAACAAACAAACAAATACAACTTGCAACAGGTGTTGGTAGCTGTTTTGCAGACGACACATCTCTCTACAACTCAGCCAAGACTGTGCAGGAAGTGGCAGCCACCACAAATATAGATCTACAACTAGTATCCACCTGGTTTCTTGACTGGGGCCTCAGTTTACACCCTGATAAGTGTAAGGTAGTCTGCATAAAATCTGATCGTAACAACGTCCAGCTACCTCCTATCTAGCTACTCGGGAAGATTGT